>NC_134402.1:79607854-79837854 GCF_038048845.1 Mixophyes fleayi
ATATCTAAATAGGTAGCTTTCCATACTCACAATTAGGACAACCATTTTTGTCAAGTGTAATTCCAAAATGACCAGTTTTCAATTTAGATTGGTGCAAAATGTATTCAGGCAGTGACCATCATCTGCCAGTCTATGGACTAATGCACTAATTGTTCACCATAGGGGAATATGTACTATTTGGCCATTTAGGAAAAGGAACCAGTTAGGCCTGTTTTTCTCACCTCACTGGTTATAATGCATATTCCAACACACCTGGTGATTTGTGGGTTGTAGAATGTCGGAGGTTGGTGGCAGGACAGCCTAATGCTAATGTCATGCACGTGAAAACAATAGTTCCCAGATGCTTCCTTGGTGTTAGGTGGTAAAAAGGTGTATACAACTAACAGCCCTGACATTAAATCCCACCTTCAAGATCATTCCGATCCCCTAACCATCGGATGATGAGGTACTTGTGTACTAGATCACTAAGACAATTTCACAGTTAAAAATATAGAAAATTAATAAAAAAATCAGAGAGTCCACAATAATTATTAAAAGTTGTTAATAAAGTCCTTAGCACTTACCAGCAAACGTTCTGTGTGTACTAACGTTCTGACTTTCATCAGGTGCAATTTAATTTTGATTGAAGCCCTTGATCCTCTCTTGGTCAGCGCAGTCTATTAATTGAAAAAACACAGAAAACACGGATTTCTAAATATCTAAATTTTACAGTAGTCGTTGTGGCAATTTATAAGTGACGGTATGGAAATTTGGAATTAGCGGTATGAAAAATGTAATGGGAATGTACGTGAATGGAATTTGATTGTTTTAGAATGAAGGCAGTGGGAGAAGTGGTGTTTACACTCCCTCTTCAACTACTGTATAGATTATAACCACTTTAGGGGCCTAAACATAGGCTGGAGGCCCGGAAGTCCTGGAATGGGCCTGATGAATGGAGCCTGCACTCTCTCTCCATTCATAACCCTAGGGATCCTTACCAACTTTTCCTATAGCTGAGAAACACATTTTGGGAAGCTTGTCCCACACACATAAACAATCTCCCTGGGGCTTTGATGTACACAAGACAGAAAGCCTGGGACAGATACCTCTAAAATTCAATGCATCTATCAGTAAGCACACATATATATATATATATATATATATATATATATATATATATATATATATATATATATATATATATATATATTGCAGGGGCATAGAAAAAAGGATCATGAGAGAAGATAATGCAGAAGTTTAACTAAGAGGGAAAGTGTGACAGGAGAGACAGCTTAAGAATTGAAGTGTCAAGAATGCAGCCACTATTGTGAGAAAAGCTAATAACATTTTATAGTGATAGCTAAGAATATAAGGGAATTTATAGAAAAGGGGGAGTACTAAAGATATAGCATAAGAGACAGAGAAGTGGGACAGCTATAGTGAGGGATGTCTGAAGTAAAAATCTGCTTGAGAAACCTATGGCACTTAAGATGTTATGAAACTACGAAGCAGAGAGGGAGGGCATGTTTTCAGCCGCAATGATGCCTACTTAATGCAAGAGGGGCATATACTTCCATCCTAGAAATATCCCAGTAGCCAATGTGTCAAATGACTGGTAATTTTTTTTGTATAATTTATAATTCATATTTAATGGATGCATATCCTCCTTGGAGTCTTAACAAATCCTAACAGATGCCATGTGTATGTCCACAAAAAAATCAAGCTATCAAATTCCATTTACTTATATTTTCCATATATATATATATATTGGGCAAAGTAGGTTGGTCTGTGTTGGTATGAAATACCACCAGTTCTCTTTACTTGGAAGTGGATAATTGGAACAGAGATAAGTATCATTAGAACTCGGCTACAAATCAATACAACGTTGTGAAGAATTTGCGATATTTCACCTTAAAATGAGATAACCAGCTCTGAGACAGTCGAGCCTTAATAAACTCCACTGGAAATACAAAAATATTTGTGCAGACGTCGTTTTTTCCAGCAAGAGCTTGAAAACTCTTCTCTTGAGACGCATAACTTCTATATCTGCTGCAGCTATGCCTGCACACACTGCACGTTAACAGCCTGAGATACAAAACACCCTCTCTGGCTGCAGATCTGCTATTTTATCAAACTGGAAATTATTGCAAGTCTTTTAAACTACTATTGCTATTCATCACATCTGTTCAATTATCTTTATTGAACTGTTTATTCATCACTATCTAATTATCGTGATAGTATTTTTATGAATGAAAACCTATTTAGAGGTTTATACATTTACAGCAATACATGCTCCAAACATTAATATGGATGCTAATTAATGGTTTCATATGTGATATTTTGTTGCAAGCTGTGATTGTCTTTGAAGTTTAATATGGTATTGCTTACTGGTATACATAGAGGTTTTATTTCATGTATTAGTCCATTACTAATTTTTACTTTACTCTTCTGCAGAATAGTTGTAATGTTTTATGCTTTGGTTGGGGTGCTGAGAGTAGGAGGCAGGTACAAAGTACTGGGTCCCGAGCTGCTGTAGTGGGAGGAGCAACCTGGTTTCACACCAATCTGGTGTGAAAACACCCCTTCAGGGGCTAAGGAAGGAGCCCCAAGAAGTTGTTGACCCAAGGCCAAAAATTCCTTTTGACAAGCCCCACTTGGTATAATACATGGTATGGTTGAGAAACGTGGCACATTACACAAGTACATTATATTTTATATGAGATATATTTGTATGAGTGAGACATTGTGATTGATTAAGATGTGTTTGTAGCCTACCTTGATTTTGACAGATTAATAGCATTTTGATATATCATATGGAGTGAATCTTATACTGGTTTAATATAATACTTTTATTTTACAGTAAATATGCTAGTTTATGTATAAGATTAATTAGAATGTTCTAGAAGTTATCAATGATATTCTGACTCCTAATTAATACTTTGGGGTTTCAGAAAAGATGTTTAGCCAGTGGGTCATGAATTTAGAACAAAGCACTACCATATTGTGAATCTCGTACTACGGAATTTTTTGGAGGGATTTGCATGGAATTCCTTAAGGCTTTTTAATAGTTTCAGCATGTGGGTGTGTTCTCTATACAGCGTTGCGGAATTAGTGGCGCTATATAAATAAATGATGATGATTTGCAATCTCCTTTTTGTCTGTTGTGGGTGAAACAATAGAAGCAGAGACAGGGTCTAGATATACAGGAGCAGAGTGTTAGGGATAGAATGAGAAGAGTAAGGGGTGAGGCACCCCAAGTCTATACCACCATATAGATCAAGGCATCACAATTAAATCTACATTCCTCACTCGTTCTGAGTGGATGCAGCGCTTGAGAAACTTTCTTTCACCTATTCGATGCTAGAGTTTGGGAATCTCTAGACTCAAAACAGCTCCCAATAAGAATCAGCCTCAGAAATGAGTAAGTCCTGAGCACAGATAAACTGTTTCTTGTTAAAAAAAATAATAAATAATAATAGTTAACAGGATTTTGCGTGAACAATACATTTTAAATTAATTAGCAAAAATAAAATACTAAAAACAAATAATTTTGACAATGGTGTTAAGTATGGGTAAGTTATTTACTTGTTTCCTATTGTGAACTAATTAACACAGAACAAGTAATGGTAGTTGTAAGTAGTCCTCAGCGTAATTATTTTATTAATTTTCCACTCACTATGTCCATGTAATTGCTTCTACATCATACTGAGAACGCACACTGTTATAATAGCTCAACAAATGTTTTTTTAAATTGGCTCAAGCAGTCAACAGCATTGAAAGCCAAAACGGTAAATGACTTTACAGTTCTGCTAGATCTATAAATTTAGAGATTTTTCAAATAAGTGTACCACAGCTTTTATTTTATTTTTTTATAAAAAGCAAAAATGACACAATAAAGTAAAAGCACATTGGCTGAGAAAGCAGAGATACTATGATTACAATGAGTCCATTTGCTTTGAACTAACTGTACTTGACTAGGATAATGTGCTGTATGGCAAGCCCACAGGAAATCCTTTGTGTTTAACTTTTAAGAAAAGATTTTTAAATCATTATTCGCACAGCCTACAGTATATTGAAATTTAGGTTGCAAGCAGGACAAATTGAGCCTTTTTTTATACTTGTAACCAATTATTTGTACTGTAAAATGTACAATACTGTTCTTTAGAATGTTTGATCAAATGTACACATTTACACAGTATGCCTTTCAGTACAGAGTTTAGCGTATTTAAGATTTAAAGATTACATTTTTTAGAGTACTGATAAAGAAGCTATACTTAAAAGTTTATTGTACCTTTCTCCTTTGTTGAACAATATATATGTAAGTGGTAGGTTTATGACTCACTGGAGACCCATAATTTTTGTTGCCACAAAATGGCTGTCTTATTGCCCATGTTTGTATGTTTCTTTGAAACTATAAGTTAAACAAATGTCTGAATATATTATATATCATATAATCAGAGGAAATACTATGGGGAATCCTGTGTTTGTGGTTTTTTTTTTAAAGACACAGACCGAAAAATATTCACCCATTTCAAAGGGGAAGGAAACAGGAATGTGCAAGAGACTAGGGACTAGATTTACTAAGAATTGAATTTGATGCCGGTTTAGTGGTCCAAACCACTTCAATTACTATAGGGCGGTTTAAGGCTTCAATTTAAAATTACTGGCGATATATGACGGACTGAAAAAGCAAAACCACCGGCGGTTTTGTCCAAACTGTCGGCAGTCTGGATGAAACCGCCATCAAAACCGCCATCCAAAAGACAGGACAGGACATTTTTAATACTTGCTTCAGAATGGCTTGATAGCTTAAACATTCTACTTGAACTATTTTGTCATTCAGAACATAAGAGAAATCACCATGACATGTAAATTATTTTGGGAATCATTATTTATTGATTAAGGGGCAAAATGAATTAAATATAAACTTATGAGGGTAAAAATTTCATTATATAAAAGGGGATATAATTATTTAATTATTATATTATTCAGACAATATGTAATGAGAAATTGTGCAACATAAATAATTTTATCCACTATTAACCATCAGTTAATAATATTATATATTCACATTTTCCACATAATATAATACTATAATAGTGTCAACTTAAAAAAATATAAAAAAGAAACATCCGCATAAGTTAAAATTAAATTAATTTTGTCCCTTTAATCAATACATAATGATTTTCCAAATAATGAAAATGTCAGTTGTGCTTTCTCTTATGTTCTGAATGGCAAGATAGCTCGAACAGCATGCAGTTAGGGCAATCTCGCCACTCACAACCAGCTTTTTCATTTCGGCTGTTTGGATGGCTGTTTTGCGACGGTTTTGAAAACCGCAGCTTAGCAAATCCGGCTGTTTGTATGTTCATCATTGTTAAAAATGGGATGGCGGTTTGTTAAGTGGTGGTGTTGAAAAATTTAATTTCTGGCCATTTGAACAGTGATTTCAGCTTTAATAAATCTGGCGACTTCAAAACCGCTGGAAAAATAGCCAAAAAGCGGCAGTTTGAGCAAACCGCCCTTCAGTAAAGCTAGTTCTATATATAAGGAGTAAAGTCAAAGGGTGACACCAAGGTAGCAGACTTGGAATACTTAGGAAATTGTCATGTTGTGGACAGTGAGCGACATGTGAGGAGAGGTGGTGACTGTGTTAACATATCATTAAAGATCTTAACTTTGTCTGACCAATGGACCTTGCAGCTACTTATTAACTTTGATGGCTGTCTGCTGATTTCGTACTGCTTTGATTGATAGTACTTCCATTGACTTTTTTGAATACTTTTGTACTTGTGTTGCTCATAAATTAAAAGTCTTATTGTTAAATGGTGTCTATATTTAACAAGAACTGAGGGACCTGAGAGTACTGGTGAACTTATTTAGTTTTAAGGAAAATTAGGTTACTAAAGGTGAAGATCATAACTAGACTGGTTATATTTACTGACCTACTGTTGTCATAAGTAGACATTATAAGATTGCAATAGTTTGAGATATCTAAACAGTGGAAACAAATTGTATAACTGTTCTCTTGCTAGGCCTTAATGTCAGTAGAACGCTTATGAATAAATTATTTATTTACTATTCTGCCCACTTGTTTCTTTTCCCCACGCTTTGGTGGAAGTAGGTAGATCCCGACTCTATCATGGCTTGTAGTAAAATGTAATATATAAGTGTTACTATATGCCTGGATGCATTTGTTTAGAAACATAGATTCATGATCCGCTTCAGACTGCCTGGATTATTTTTTCTGTATAGTACATTGATAAAATACCCAAGTTGACAATATTCAAAGTTGTATGACGCAATGCCATACCATAGCAACATTTTGTAATAAAGGAGATAAAACAGTGTGACCCTGTTGGATAGTGATAGGCATGGTATGGCTTTTACAGGTCTTAAAGGCTGATTGCCAGGGAGACCCAAGCTTATGCTTAGAATGATAAGTCTTATCCATATATAGAAAATCAAGCATGAAGATCCACATTTTGTGAATTCTGTATTCTATATGTTAGCTGGGAGGAAGATTTGCAGGGTGCCACTGTGATGTGTTCCATCAACAATGTGTGGGGCAATGGAGAAAGTGGATACAGCTTACAGGTCCTGTATCATATAGAGGCCTGATCAGGTATTAAGCCATTCCCTTTGATACTGGCCATTTGGTTATGATACCCTACGGGTACCTTAGGTATAAAGGTTTCTTCCAGCCTAAGCTACTCTAGTGTACACATAAAAAATAATTAATGTACCCAGCCAAATTCTTTTTCCACAATATTATTAACAGGTGCCCCTGACATCTATGTACAGGTATTTTGCTGAATTATATTTATAGGTCTATGACAATGATGGTCAATTCTTTTGCCTATGTGGTATGTTTTGGGTAGGACTGGGAACACAAAAGGCCAAATGCTACCTGCAAAATATGCACAATTTGTCCAAATATATAATGAGTCAGTTTGAAAATTTCTATATGGATCTATCACCATCTTCAAAATATATGTGTGTGTCTCTCGAATGTGACTTCTCTGTGTATAGTGTTAGCCCAGTTTCTTTTTATATTAGTACATGCTTGGTAGACAACACTTAATCAGCATTTTAGGAAAATAGTTTAAAAGAAAGATTATTACATCTTCTATACATTATCCATTTAAGAGCATGAAAAGTTCAGAGCTGAAATTACATATATATCTTCCTGTTCCATTTTGGATTAAATGGATAAATTGCTCACCATCAATGTAACATCGAACAGAACAGACAGTTTAAATATAATCTTACTCTTGCTGCTACAGTACATCCCCATTTTTAAACGAAACGTATATTGTTTCCAGGGGCATAAAGCTCTCGAATACCTTATGTCTTCTAATAATTTGCAAACTCTGCAACTGTATATCTTGTGTTAGGCTGCTTGTTATGTTACTAATACAGGAAATTAAAGCAATAAAACAGTCTACGAATGATAAGGAATACCAATGCAGTCATTTCTCTTATGTTCAAGAATTACTCTTCAAAAAAGAATTACTCTTCAAAAGTCCTTTTATGATAGTAATATTAAATTCTTTGAAGCTTGAAGAATGTGTTGAAGGTCTCAAGTTACCAAGATGTAAAGCTCAAATATTCCTTCTGCTCATACATTTATTAAAACTGAGTATGAGGTAGCAAGTTTTAAAACTCAAAATACAATACAGTTAAATAATATATGACCTGATACATTTTAAATCCACATTAGAAAGCACAATGTGCAGAGATTTAGCTTAATGCAAAACAAAATCTATTTTACCACTGTCTCACTTTACAGTATTTGCCCAAATGCACTCCAGATGTGGTCACTCGCATGAGAAACTAACAACAGCACAATATTGCGCAGAAAGCCAGACAAATACTAAAACTGTCACTCACACAGCATGGTGAAAGAAAATAAATTAAATCAGGCTTATGATGCAGTGCTTTATTTCTGAACATTGTTGGCAAAGACACAATTGTTTAAAAGACTAAACTAAAAAAAAAAAATACAGCAAGCATATTATTAAAGAAAAACAAAGGTTTCACCGAAGAAAAAAAATGCTCAATATTTCTTGATTTAAAGGGATATTATATAGAGTTAAAGCTATTGTTTTACTTAATGTAGTGATACATGTACTTAATGTACTTTATTCAAATGTTATAGCAGTAACACATGTAGTAACACATTGAGAACTGTTATGACTATAGTAATCTGTGGAATAATTAGTAAATATACCCCTAAGTAATGTTAATTTAGAAAAATACTTGATGTTATGTATTGTACTATCCACATAGCCAAGATCATTGTAATGCTATTTGTTTCTATATACAAACACAATATTTAGATTTGGAGCAGATGTTTTTAACAGTCCTGTCTGAAAGTTATTGTTTCAGTAAATGACTCCTTGTCTCTCTATTCTATAGGAAGGGCTTCTTAGAATATAATGTTGGCAACAGGGCTGCAAAATCATTACGAGACTGTCATACAATGATTATATTTATACAAATACCATACATTTAATGTGGTAACGGTCCTACTGCATCCTGCAGCTCTGCATCACAGCATGTCATACACAGAAAAACTAGTGGTTATGCATATGAAAGTTATCAATCGATATGTCAATTCAACTCTTTTATAACAATTAGCACAAACGGTATCATGGCCCTAATCAACAATGCCTAAATAGGTTGATGGACCTGTATCTGTTACTCAAAGTAGGAATTTGTGCTATATGAAGGCACATATATTCTATTCTCTGAAATTATGGACTTACTTTGTTTGAAAACCAATAGTAGGTAGCTGTCATCTCAAATTTGCACAAACCATCACCTGCCAAAAAATCATGGAACTGTCTGGGATTATGTTATCTGTACCCAGTATAATTAGTTGAATTATAGTAGTTGACAGGAGTCATATTTCTCACATGCAGTTTGTGAGACAACATTTTTTTTACACTTAATGTGTGTGCCTCCTGAGTGGCAGCTTTCTTATAACTGATTCATCAAACAAATAGTTGCCTATTCCCGCAGTCATCCTCCTGGAGCTTGGTGTAGGTGGAGCTTAATGATGCAGTTTGCATCATCAAGCCCTCACCCCCACTACGCATTGTCGTGAATTCCGGTATTTCATAACAGGGGAGCCACGATGATTTAATGGTGTCACCATCCTGCACTTGTCACCTAAAATCCCCATTGGGATCTCCCAGAGGGGATGATTTAAAGCTCAGCAAGTATGAAGGTTTTCTTTTGTAATATCATTTTGTATACATACACAAGTTTGAACACAGATTGCTTTGCGTTGACACAAATGTTTTTCCCGCATTACATTTTTATTCTAAATAAGTTGGAATAGCATAAGAATGCATCATCCCTACTTTTAACTTTATTATTACTGACACTAGCATTTCATCTTTGTTGTATAATGTAACACATGTAACCAATGCGGGGTTGTGTGAGCCATTTTTGTCTGTATCAGATTTAGTCTTATTGCTTGGTGGTAAAATTTCATCCTCATCTGAACACCTTTGAGCATAGTATCAGAGTATATGTACATCCTCACCATCACACTTAGGATGACTATGACATCATAGTACTACTGTCTCATCATGCTTGTCCTCACACTACTGCAAATAGTCACTGGCAATTCATTTTAATTTCAGAACGTGCACACTCAAAAGAATGTGCACATGAACATGCAATGCCTTGCCCCTACCCAAATTTTACTATGGGTCTTGGTGATGCACTGTTCTGCCCCTGCCCAGAAACAAGCATTTGCACTTAATATATATAGAGTTAATCTATTGGGTAACATCTAAATCAATAGAGACAGTTTTGGCAATCTATACCTGCTTTCAGATGTTTCATGGAGTGAATATTTTCAGATTGTAGTAAACAGGACTCTTTTAAATGTGCCACACTGATTTTTTTGCAGAGGTAAAGCCATCTTTTCTGATTCTTGTTAGTTATACTATAGTTATTGCTTGGTAAACTGTTAGCGACAGTATTGAAATGAATGTATGATGGGATAAATATTTTTGTGTATGGAAGCAGTGACTAATGTAGAATTAATATTTAGTAGATGCAACTTCTTTATGAAATACTGCTATCCACTATTGTTACACTGTCTTAAGTTTACATGTATAACTTTGACTACAGTGCTACAAGACTTTATTAGGCAAATGTGATAACATTTTTTCATTGTTACAGGTTAAGACTAATAATAAACATTTATTAAAAAAAAATTAAGATTTAGATAAACTCCTGTTTAATAGTCAACGGAATGTTGTATTTTTATTATTCAGGAATTTCAATATTATTTGGTTTCACCATTTTTCACTTTTCTGTGATATATTTAATAAAGATGAGCAGTTCGGGTTGGTTGAATTCCTACATGATCTAATGTTGGGGATCCGATTGAAAACGAGTCGTGGCTCGGTATCGCGCGCCAAACTTGGACCTCAAAACGTAATTTCCAGGAATTTTTGTTTTTGCAAAGGACGCAATATATTTATAGTCTTCCCTGGTTTTCTCAAGTGCCATTTTAGAAGAGACAGTGTGTAGGGAGGAAGCTAGCTGCGGTGTGGTGCTCTCTTCAGAAAATAGCGTTCAGGGTGAACAAGGGACATAGAAAGCAATACAATCATTTCATTATTGTAAAGCAGCTCTGTAAAGATTAGTCAGCTAAACTAGTTTGCTGATCAATTGCTTTTAATTGTAATTTTTAATAGACTTTACACGGACTAATGGTTACTGGTTATTGTATATTTAGTGTAGGAAACCAGTGTGCTTTTGCTTTCTGACTATTAGCAGCAAAATGCAAAAAACAAATAGATTTATTGATTTCTTTTTAAATTTTAAGTTTTTCTTGTGAAAGTAATCTTGCATAGGGCAGAGGCATTTGAAGCTTTTTTTTTGGAAAACAATGGGTGTTTGCGTGTGAGATTCAGCAGCAGTTGCAAAACCCAAAACAATGGCTAAATTATTATTATTTTTTAATCTTTTTTATTTTTCAATACTTGTCAGTTTTGAAAGGGTCATTCAGTGAAATTTATATTTAAAAAAGGGTGAGGGTCAGCACGTAGCTGAACACCCCAAAAAAGACCTATATATTGTAATCTTTTCTATTTTGCAATACTTGTTTATTTTGAAAGGGTCATTCAGTGAAATCTATATTTAATAAAGGTGTTTGCGTGTAAGGGGTTTTATTTCTGGGCATTTTCAGCAGCAGCTGAAAAAAAATGTCCTCTGTCTTGCTACCAACTGAAGCAAGCCCATTAGATAAATTAAAACAGCCAAAAAAAATATTGTAAGCTGCAAGAGATATAAATAGTGAAATGCCATGCACACAGTACATTTGGAACATTCACAGCATGCATTATGGAGAGCAAAGTGGCAGTAACAATTAGATATCATTAGATGGACAGAGGTATCAGTAGATATTTAGACAAGTAGATGCCGAATTGTAAAGAGCTAATTTGCTTTCGCTATATAAATAAATGAAGCTGCTAAGAGATATAGGTGGCCTGCACCCATACTACAACAATTTCAAAGACTATGCACATAATAAATTTTTTGATGTGTAGAGCATTCATCGGTAGCCAAGAGCAGGGCTTTCCTAACCTTTTTTACTTATATGCTCTGTGCTGTAATGCTGTCCATCTGAATCAAACCCGGGGACTCGTCAATATTTGTGGGGAGGGAGGGCTGAAAAAATTAATTCCTCCGGGGTAAGCTTTGTCTAACCCGAGTGTAAAGGAGACTGCACAAGACTTGCAGCAGAAGTTGTCCCTAAGAAGGGGTGTTAACTCCAGGGCAACCATGACACCTCATACTGCCGATGTGTCCCAGCTTGCAACAGGCAGCCGGATTGCACAACTGTAATTAAATTAACAGGCAGAGGTCAATGTATGGACAGTGGTATGAATAAAAGTAAATAGACAAAGGTGGCCTGCACCTATACTGCAAAAATTCAAAGATTACGCACACAATACATTGTCAGATCATTCATCCGTGGTACCAGTTCCTGTTCATAAGCTTTTATTACATTGAATTAAGTCCTGGGGGCATCCGAGTACCTGTGAGTGCATCAAACTCTATGGGAGAGGCGGGTGCTATAGTTGAAGACCTCTCCTGCTAGTTCTAAAAGCTTATAACAGTTACTACAAAGTCATAATATTGTAAAGGATTATATACTGGAACCAGTGGTATAAAGGCAATTTGACCTTCCATTGTTTGGTTTTGCTATTAGTTGTTAGCTGATTCCCCACCATTTTTGTTTAAATAAAAATTGGGAAATTTTGTCAAATTTACATTGGTGTCCATGTGGTTATTTATTTATTCACTTACAGTAACAGTAAGTCTTTACATGCGAAGGAGGTTTGGGTGCAATAAAAGGGAGATATCAACACTATGCAGTTTGTTATTTTGGGAATTGAGTCGGAGAAAGCAAATGCAATGATGGCAAAGTTACAAAATCCTTCATTAAGACTTGCTGCAGAATTTGGTGAAAATTGAGACAGTTGTTAAGGAATCATTAGAAAATAAACTGGAAATGACTAGAAATGAATGTTAATGCTATAAATAGTAATACAGGAGCAAAAACAGCTCTAAATGACATTTCCTACCTATTTTCCACAATTTGTAATTAAATCCAGATCCAAAACCAAAACCTTTTACACTTTTTGGGAAAAACTGGTAGCAAAGCCGAAACACGTACATGGTTTAGAACTCAGATCATTCTCTTTTCTCCTTTAATCATCCCTACTGTTGGTTTTCTTGCGTGGTGTGGTGTACACATTGGTCTAAAGTTGGTAACTCTATGCAGAACCTTTTATTCTATTTTATTTTTACAGCTTAAACAAATAAAAGACTGCCTAAATACTCTTCTCTGTGCTTATTTAGAATACATTTTATGTTATGCTACTGCAAGACAGCACAGAAAATGACAAAGAAAACTGGTGAAACATTAGTTAATAATAAAAGAAATTTAAATTTACTAAACAATAATCAACTTTTCTTCATTTTAACTGCTGACTTTTAAAACAAGTTTCTTGATAGAGAGTCAATTTAATAATTACTAACTAATTACTCAGTTACTATTCTCTAATGCAAATGTGCAATATTGGACCTTTGCAAAAATCGTGTTGTGTTGCAGGGTGGATAAATTTATGATGTGAGGAAATCTTTAGAGTTGAGAAGTGTGCACGTCTTAATTCAACTGTAAATCACAGTGTAAAAATTAGCCTACCAATGTTTGTGTACTACATGGAAAAATAGTATTTTCCTTGCATGCAAAAAAATTCACACCCTTTACCTGGATTTGTTCCTACATCTAAATTAGATCCTTAGGGGTATATTTACTAAACTGCGGGTTTCAAAAAGTGGAGATGTTGCCTACAGCAACCAATCAGTTTCTAGTTATCATCTATTTAGTGCATTCTACAAAATGACAACTAGAATCTGATTGGTTGCTATAGGCAACACCTCCACTTTTTCAAACCTGCAGTTTAGTAAACATACCCCCTAGTGTGGAAAATGGGTTTGCAATCACCCTAAAACATGTTTTTATTAATTATGCATTACAGCCTTTCATTTCCACACACTGGACCTGATTCATCTTCAGACATAAGTCTCTTTGCATGCTGTATCTTGCGTGAAATAATATGCTAAGAAAAGTACTTTACACCAATGAACGCAGTTGTCTGCAATTAATGTCAACACAAAGGACACGTACTACTACCTACTGGAAGGGTGGAATGGTGGAGGGAAGGGACCGAGGAATGTAGGCCATGTACTGTACAGGAAGGGCGTATGCAGATATGGCCGATTCGAGGTCTAGGTCTCTCTTAAGTACCTTTTTTTTTTGCCGCATTTATACCAGCTACAGGGCAGGTGTAAATGTCAACTGATAATGATGACTGCCACTGCATCACCTTTATATTAAAAATTTGACTTATGTGTACAAAACATGTGTATGCAAGTAAAAAAATAAAAACAGATTGCATGTACAGTAAAAATTAAGAACATCCTATTTAATTGTTTAATTATAAAAACATATTTTTATTAATGATTATAGTATTATGAGTTGGTCATTTCTTTTTTAAAATATTTTTTATTTTGCAAGCGTTCTAATGGGACTTGATATTGCACTATACATGTGTGTATCTTGCTCTGTCTGTTAACATACAACAAGTACTCTTTAGGCAGAGCATACTTGTAACCAAATGGAAATGTATCTTGATATCCCCTTGAATTTGAATATGGGCGCATGTACGCTCAAGTTTCATATTCATTTTAAAAACACATTTAGCATGCAGATTGTGTTCAATGTTGAATCAGGCCCACTGTACGCAGCTTTGAATGACACAGGAATAAATTGTCTTTTAAGATTGCTTCTTAGATATGTTACACTACCACCGGCATGCGTCACTTTTTTCATTCATTTTTTTTCAGCTGTTTCTGGGACAAACTGAAAATATTTCTGGTGCTTAAAGTTAGCATAGCTGAACAAATGCAATATATATGCACATTGTCTAAGAAGATAAGGCTCTACCAACAATACTGAGTATTTCCATTTTAAAGAAGCAGATACTTACTTTAGCATTCCACCTGTGCAATGTTTTCATGAAAATGAAGCATTAATGGTGAACTAAAGATTTCAAGAGATGAAACAGAAAATGTCTCAAGAGAAGAAGTTGGGAGAAGTCTTGTCTACCAGTATGAAAGAAATTGCAAAGGTCTTTTCTACTCCACGTCTGAAGGCTAAATGAATAAAATGCAGCAAATGGTATCTGATGTCAGATAAATGGTATATTTGTGATGTCGGATATCTTTGCTCTTGAAGTCAAAAGCGGAAAACTTTTTTTGGCCCACCTATAAGAACCCCATTGGTTCTTGGGCAGTAAACTTTAGGTATAGTGAAAATCAACTAGGGAGAAAGATAAAGGCCAAAATACACACACACACACACACACACACACACACACACACACACACACAACTGACAGTGCTAGTTGAATTAATCAATATCAATTTGGTAGATGATAAAAATTGAATTGTCGATATAAAACCACAGTATTCAATTCAATTTAAAGATATTAAACACTTATATCTTACCAACTAGCTGGATAGAGAATACACTGTATATTTATATTTGCTTATTGACATAAACAATTGATAGCACATATTCTTAATTTACTTATATCAAGCCTGTTCATCTTTGGACATAAGTCCCATTGTATGCCTATCTTGCATGAAGTTGTTCTGTGCATGTGCAGAAACTGACTTTACACCAGTGAGCGCAATTTTATCTAATTCATGTCCAAATGCAAATTAAACTTCTGACTGCCTAAGACTTACAGGGCGGTACGAGGTGGAAAGGGGCGGACACAGGTAGCCAAAGTACAGTAAGGGTGTGCCAAGGTCGAGTGCAGACAAATTTGAAGCTACAGGAAGTGCAGAATAATAATGATGACTGACATGTATGCATGCCATAACACGTGTTTGCAAGTAAGAGAAACTATAAAAATGCATTTATATATTTCAAGCAAAAAATAAAAAAAAATGTTTTACATATATTTTTATTAAGGGTATATAATACTAATAGTTGTAAGTTAGTTTTCTAAAATACTTTTTCGCATGCGTTCTAACGGGACTTTATTATTCCCATATATGGGTATAAATACATTCTGGTTATACATTATTTGCATGCGGCAAAAAATGTATAGCCAGAATTTACTTATACCCATATTCAAATGGAAATGTTTCTTGAGATCTGCTTGTATTTGAATATGGGTGTATGTGCGTGTAAGTTAAGTCTAATTTTTTTAAAACGCAAGTTGCATTTAGTTTGCGTTCAAAGATGAATCAGGCCCATCACATTCAAAGCAAAATTCACTTGATCAATAGCACTGTAGCAGGGCCGTAACTAGGGCTGTGCGACAGGGGCGACCGCCCAGGGCGCAACGCTGAAGGGGGGCGCAATTGAGGAATATTTTAGGTTAATTTGGTTAAAATTGAGGGCTAGGGGGGCGGCATTTGTGTTTTTCGCCCAGGGCGCTAGAATTCTAAGTTACGGCTCTGCACTGTAGTAATACTGTACAACGCAATAATAAACAAGGATACTTGCCCCAGGTGTATGCCAATTTAGTTCAAATTAATTCTTGGACAGCATACATATATGAATCCAATCTTTATTCATTTATTAATGTTTACAATAGTTGGAATATGCATTTAAATAATTTACTTGCACCTATTGGTGTGTAACATTAACTTAAAACTTGTTCTTAATCTCTTCTATTATTGTAACATTTATTTTGATTTTGTCTCTTTTCTTTAAAAGTCTAAATAAAATGTATTCATCTAGGATGCATTCTAAATCATTATGTAAATAAATCAGAGAAATGAGATTTGACAGGTACAATCTCCTCATAATTATTTAGATCTTCAAAGATAAACATAAAAAAGTAACTTTTTAACTAAAAGAAATTCTATTTTAACTATAGAAATACAATTGTTCTGATTTGTTATTGCTTAATACCTCCACTAGAATTTTGCAAAGGTGGATATATTGTAATTTAAACATCACACATATATCTTCTGACAGAGATTGAATGCCTTAGTTTTTTTTAAATAAAATGTTATACTATTATTATCAGTTTTATTACATTTTATGAACATTATGTTAGTTATCAAATGAAAGAAAACTTTCAGTTCTATTTTCAAATCATTTCACATTGTCTGAACTATGAGCAATAAGACCAATGTCATTTACTATTGTTAAAAATATTGGAAGTGTTAATCTAAAAATAAGGCAAACTTTCTGCATTATTTGCTAAGTCTAATTGTCACAATCTGCCTCCTCCTATGGGGATTCTGTTTGCCTCCTGCAGCACCGGTCTGCTAAAAACTATGTTTGGACTTTGCCACTATGTGAATTTGGCCTGCAGTACCCCTCTACCACCAGGGGTGCTTCTGTCTCATCATTGTACATTTCACCTAACTAGTAGGAGTTACCTCATTCCCTAATCAGCACCCACACCTGTTAACCGCCTTTATAAGGCTGCCTCTCCCAGTAATGTGTGGCAGTTCATTGTTGTCTTGCCTACTGCTGCTGATTCTCCAGAGTATCCTGTGTCCTGTTTCAGTCTGACTTCCAGGTATTTACCCCTGCTTGTTCCTCAGTTTTCTGCTTATTTTCTGACCCAGACCCAATCTCTGTTCTTGACTAGAGCGCCAGCCCATTCCCTAGTTCCTTCATTGCTCTCCTGGCTTTTGACCCTTTGGCTTGTTTGACCCTCCTATATTCTAAAACCCATGGATCAATTCAGTTGCTCGTACCGCCTGGCAAAACCTCGAGTGCTGTCTACCGTGTGTCACACATTGCACCAGTTACCCTTCATTCTGGTCACTGTTCTTACTTGTTTCCCTTGGTTCTCACTCCCTGCATTCACTTGCTGGTCTAAACTAAGCATGCGCACACCTGGTCTTTTCAAAACTTCCTGCATCCTTTTGATTAGATAATTGCCTGTCAGCTCTATCTATTTAAAGTAGAGATGGGCGGGCTCGGTTCCCCGAGAACCGAACCCGCCCGAACTTTGCCTATCCGAGTACCGAGCAGAGCAGGCTCGGTACTCTCCCACCCGCTCGGATTCCCAAATCGAGGCCAAACGTCATCGTGACGTCGTTTTAATCTCGGGGCTCGGTTCTCGCGATATTTGAAAATTATAAATATACGCCTCCACAGCAATCCATCACCATTTGACAGAGGGAGAGAGCAGGGTGTATTCACAGGCTGATTAGAGCAGGGACAGAGAATGCAATTCTGATTACAATTCTGATTACAATTCTGATAACAATTAATAGAGAAAAGAGGAGGATAGAGGAGTCTTTTTTTTCAATATTTGGCACTACAAGTGCCTTGGGGTGTCCCCCATTCTTTTGCATTAATATTTCTGGCTGTCAAAAGTCCTGTTTGTCAGCAATCTGAAAAATAATTTTAAGCACTCCCAAGTGCTTTTGGGGTGTCCCCCATTCTTTTGCATTAATATTTCTGGCTGTCAAAAGTACTATTTTTCAGCAGACTAAAAATATAATATTTAGCACTCCAAGTGCTTTTGGGGTGTCCCCCATTCTTTTGCATTAATATTTCTGGCTGTCAAAAGTCCTGTTTGTTAGCAATCTGAATTTTTTTTTTTAGCACTCCAAGTGCTTTTGGGGTGTCCCCCATTCTTTTGCATTAATATTTCTGTCTGTCAAAAGTCATATTTGTCAGCAGTATCTAAAACAATTTGTAGCACTACAAGTGCGTTTGGCTCATAATGGATTCAAAGCAGTCCACATATGAGCAGAATCGGCAACCAGGTTCTGTCACCAGTTTTGATGGTAGTGTTCCCAGTATGTCATCTGGGAAAGGCGATGTCAAACTACAGTCTTTTGAAATCAGTCAAAAAAACACACATCAAATTTTTTTTTACCGTGTTGAAGCGCAAAAGAAGTGTAACTGAGGAAATGTTAACTGCCGATAAAAAAAAATTGCCAACACATGCCATTCTACACACGCAGTGGCAAAGAAAGAATGAGGCCTTCGCCTATCTCTATTAGTGGCAGATCAAAAAATGTTACTGAGCCTTTTTCTTGTACGGACACTCGTGACAAAGCAAAACCAAGGAATTTGGAGTCTAAAAGTGGGGCACAAGTACTGTTACGCGTGAAAGCCGAGCTGCAAGAAAACAGTAAGGCATTAGAGGATAATGTATGCTCTGAATCAGAAATGACACCAATCCCTGGGGAGAGTCCATCCACCAGTGGTATGTCTAATCGTGAGCATTCTGTTAGTGACAGTGTACCCATAAAGAAGGTTCCTTTCAGCAGTTCTGCTGATGTGTGCCTTAACAGCCCGAGTGTAGTCGGTGATACACCAATTGAGGATGCCACTTTTGAATTAGAAGAGGATGAGGGGGAGATTTGTTTAGGTGACGAGGGCACTAATGATGATGTTGATGATTATGATGCAGACAGATACCAAATTGCCTTTCTCAATTTTTATTTATATTCTAGACTCTATAACGGCTGAATAGTTTACTATTTTACTCCTAGTGGAGAAGACATCTGATGCAGACATATACCAAACTACCTTGGTCCATTTATTTTTACTTTCTAATTCCACAGTCTATGCAGGCTGCTTTTTTTCTATTCAACTACAAGTGGAGGGCAGGGGGGCATAGATAGCCACCAAACTACCGTGGTCCATTTATTTTTACTTTCTAATTCCACAGTCTATGCAGGCTGGTTTTTTCTATTCAACTACAAGTGGAGGGTGTAATATACACTCAAAGACGATGGCTGCATTGCCAATAGGCAAAGATGAAGAGGAAGACAACCAGGTTTGTGTGAACAATTAAGGACGGCCTACCAGGGATTAAACTGTTTTCTTCCTAATTTATAAGCTTTAGAATTACCTTACTTATCAAAGAAACAGGTGGAGCACTAAATTAGATTATTTTATGCCCAAAAACATTGATTTTTAAACAAAATTGCAAAACAAAACAAAACAAAACCAAAACCAAAACACGCAAGCGCGGTTTGGCAAAACCAAAACACAACGCTAATCCAGATCCAAAACCAAAACCAAAACACGAGGGTCAGTGAGCATCTCTAATTTAAAGCTCCTGCTTCTCTATTAAGTTGCCAGACCTTCAGGTCTCCTTACCTGTGAGGACACTGTTCTCTCTGGCTCCCGTCTATACATCGGTATCCTGTGATATTATTGCAAGAACCTCGTGCCTCATCATCAGTCCCGTCCTCAAGCTATTCGCTTTCCAGGGATCTCAGTGCATCAGTTCTCTGCAGTTCACCACCTCTCAGTTGGTATGCTGTGTTACCTGTTCCACGATCAAGATCTATGATATTATTGCAAGAACGTTGTGCTTTATCATCAGTCCCTTCCTCAAGCTACTTGCTTTCCAGGGATCTCAGTGCATCAGTTCTCTGCAGTTCACCACCTCTCAGTTGGTATGCTGTGTTACCTGTTTCAGGATCAAGATCTATGATATTATTGCAAGAACGTTGTGCCTCATCATCAGTCCCTTCCTCAAGCTACTTGCTTTTCAGGGATCTCAGTGCATCAGTTCTTATTACCGTCTACACATCGGTATCCTGTGGTATTATTGCAAGAACCTCGTTCCTCATTATCAGTCCTGTCCTCAAGCTATTTGCTTTCTCAGGATCTCAGTGCATCAGTTCTCTATAGTTCACCACTTCTCAGTTGGTATCCTGTGTTACCTGTTCCACGATCAAGATCTGCAGTATTGTTGCAGGAACCTTATGCCTCATAATCAGTCCTGTTCCCAGCTATTTGTTTTCTAAAGATCTCAGCACTTAGGTTCACTGCCGTTCACCTGAATCTCTGCATTTATCGTCCAGCAGTCCTGCTCCACTCCTTGGGTCCATCTCACCTTTCTCTAATCCCACTTAGAGGGCTGCAACCTGAAGCTAGTGTGGGGATCTCTGGTGAATACCTCTCAACTGTTAGACTCCACAACTTTCTGGGGGTAAGTCTATCTAGAGTGGGGCTTCGAGGTTTACTCCAAACTCAGACCCTTTGACACCATGGTTCATCCAGTACCTCAAGCCTTGTACCTCCTAAGTAAGGCAGGTATCCTGCCATCTGTGATTCATCCAGTGCCACGTGTCTCCTGTGTAAACCAGGTATCCTGACACTGTGGCACATCCTGTGTTTTTAGCATTTCCGCTTCTCCAGCCTCTGAACTAGGTATGGTATCCAACTTCTCTGTTCTGCCTCTACGCATTGTTTTACCATTTGTGACTTCCTGAGTTATTCAGCTATATTGCTAGTCCTACTCTTTGCATTTGCTGCCTTGAACTGTGTTGCCATTTACCATTTACTGCATTATTCTTTGCCTGTGACTTTCTGCCTAATAAAGATACTTTATCTCTCTTGATTAATAAATATATTGAGGGCAAGTTTACAAGTAAACAATATGTAGATCAGCTACACATTTTCAACAAATATTACATGGGAAACAGGTAGGTTTGACATTATGTAAGGAGGCTTTATGACTTCAGGAACAAATAAGACTGATACAGTAGCCAATAGAAGGAGTCACAACAAGAGAACAGCCAGACAGGGCAGGGTCAGGAGTTCAGAACAGGTAGTAATATATTGAAGGGTCAAACCAAAATTGGGTAATCAGTCAGACTAGGGTTATACTGTATCCAACCTTTTTCGACTTGTGTAACCCTTTTGAACCCATTTCTATAAATTGTCCCCCTTGTTTTTAAAATAGCTGTTTTTAAATATTGACACTTTTGTTCACTATCTTAATGTATAATAGTGTAAATGAGGAAATAAGTTTGAAAAGGAAAATTACTACACTAAAAGTACAAACCATAGATTTAATTTTAAAATATTCGTAACACAAGTATTTCACGAAATTTTAATTTATTATTAATAATAATATTTATATGTCTTTTCTGAAAAGTCTCTAATAACCGTTCTACAGATTACTACCCGATTGAAACATTGTTAGTGAGATCAGCCATCCTTCATGCCTCATCATCATCTAGTTCAGGGGTGTCCAACCTTTTAGTTTCCCTGGGCCACATTGGAAGACGACGAGTTGGTTTGGGCCGCACATAAGATACACTAACACTAACGATAGCTGATCATCCAAAAAACCATAGAAAACATAGTTAACATATATATATATGAGAAAAAAAGTGATATATATATATATATATATATATATATATATATATATATATATATATATATATATATATATATATCACTTTTTTTTCAAATCCCCCTATACTTACCTTTCAATCGCCCTGTTCAAAAAATCCTCTCTAGTTATTATACTATAATCACTTTTTGTATTGTTTCCATGCAATATCAATAAAGTGCATTTAAGCCAGGCATTGTATATCAGGGTGCCATGACCAGGCCTGCGGTACCTGACATATACATCACTGTGACCCCAAATTGTGACCTGTTTTGCTAATTACACCACTATGTTAGTTAAGGGATAACAACTTATAATGTGCCAAAGAGAATAATATAAAATGCCCCACTAGTATTACAAGTAGAAGTATGTAGTAGGGAGATAAGGTCCATGATGCTCCAGGACCAGGTGACTTGTATTCACTGGTCAGCGTCTCTTGAAATAATAAAAAAAATCCCCCTTAACTTACCTTTTAATCGGCTTGTTCTCCTGTCCTCTTCTCTTCTTTTCTCCAATTCTGTGCTGCTGATTGTTCTTCTCGCGCGGGTGACTCCTTTGTGCTGCGCTCCGCAATGGATGTTGGGCGTGATGACATCACGCTCGACATTCACTGCAAGCACCACACGGAGGAGGAGACAAGGAAGGGAGCCGGAGTACCAGCTGACGTGACCGCGTGACCGCAAGGTAAGTATTTTCTTTTCTTTTTTTTTGCAGGATTTTTTTTTTCCATTAACAGTGCTGCCCCCTTGCCACAACCAAAACTCCTTCTGGGCCACACTTACAGGCGTGCTGGGCCTGATCTAGTTATTTATATAGCGCCACTAATACTGCAGCTCATCCCTCAGGTCTCAGCAATCCCTCATGCCTCCTGTCTCATCCATCCCTCATGCCTCCTGTCTCAGCCATCACTCATGCCTCCTGTCTCAGCCATCCCTCATGCCTCATGTCTGGGCCATCTCTCAGCCCTCCTGTCTCGGCCATCCCTCATGCCTCCTGTCTTGGCAATCCCTCCTGCCTCCTTTGTCAGCCATAACTCTTGCCTCCTGTCTCAGCCATCCCTCATGCCTCATGTCTCAGCCATCCCTCATACCTCATGTTTCAGCCATCCCTCATCCCTCCTGTCTAAGCCATCTCTCATCCCTCCTGTCTCAGCCATCCCTCATGCCTCATGTCTCAGCCATCCCTCATACCTCATGTCTCAGCCATCCCTCATCCCTCCTGTCTCAGCCATCTCTCATGCCTCCTGTCTCGGCCATCCCTCATGCCTCATGTATGGGCCATCTCTCAGCCCTCCTGTCTCAGCCATCCCTCATGCCTTCTGTCTTGGCAATCCCTCATGCCTACTTTGTCAGCCATAACTCTTGCCTCCTGTCTCAGCCATCCCTCATGCCTCATGTCTCAACCATCCCTCATCCCTCCTGTCTCAGCCATCCCTCATCCCTCCTGTCTCAGCTATCCCTCATGTCTCATGTCTCAGCCATCCCTCATATCTCATGTCTCAGCCATCCCTCATCCCTCCTGTCTCAGCCATCCCTCATGCCTCCTGTCTCAGCCATCCCTTATGCCTCCTGTCTCAGCCATCCCTCATGCCTCCTGTCTCAGCCATCCCTCATGCCTCCTGTCTCAGCCATCCCTCATGCCTCCTGTCTCAGCCATCCCTCATGCCTCCTGTCTCAACCATCCCTCATGCCTCTCCCCTCCACCGTTTCTGTTGAAATGATAGGCTGCACGCTTTGCTTTCCTGCTCAACAATGGCTCCTGGGTCCTTCATTCATCTCCTCTGGGCAGCTGGACATCGGCAGGACCTCCTCCATGGGCGCATCATTCATGATCCCACATGATCTCACAAGACTGAACGGCAACAACTTAAGAGCGCAGGTGCAGAGAGCCGCAGCCGCGCCTCGGCTCTCTGTGTTTACAAAAAGTTTAGACCAGGTCACCAGATGTTCACAGCCCTAATAATGGAGCGGTTGGGACCAGTCCGACGCCATTATTAATTATTTTTGCCATACCCCTGAACCGCCCTGAACATACCCCCAGGGGTACACGCACCATCGGGTACACGCACCATCGGTTGCACACACCCCCAGGGGTACACGTACCACCGGTTGGGAAACACTGCTGTAGTCAAAATGAAAATAGGACACAGATACAGCAAAGACTTATGTTTCAAGGATACTAACATTTGCTAATTTGTTCTGTTATAATTTAAGATAGTATATAAAATCTCACCAATTGTGTTATAGTAGCTAGTCACACTCGGTGTGATTTTCTGTGATAAACATGCATGTGTTTTGCAAATCTCACTTGAAATAAGTATATTGGGACCTAACTAAAGTCTGCGAATGGTTAAGTAATACAGGTGTTAGGTCAGATTGTTAGCAGTAAAGTAGGAAACTGCAGGCAACACAAGATAAATGATAAGCATCCATTTACAATGCCGCCCAAACAGCAATTGCTTATATTATAATATTTCCAGGTAGATCAAAGTTATTTATAATTTAGTACAAAGAAAAAGATTTTTATGTTGTGGTACACGCATGACAAAGTAAATTACATCATCAACACATACAGTATGTCACTAGTTATAAGTCTTTGTTATGTTTTCAGAGTAGCACATCTCTATAAAACTTAAAATTAATGGTATTAATACTAACTGTCTGGTGGTGAAGATAACGTGGCTGGACTCAATCAATAAATAACAGTTGGAGCCACCAGTCGCAGTCAGATTTGAAAACAAAAGCAAATTTTTAGAGATGGGTAAAGATTTCACTAGAACAAACATAATCTTTCACAGTGTGCCCATGTCTGGACTGTGACAGACAAAAATACACTCTTTCCTTTTGTTGAAGTCGTATAATTAGATGAACGAAAGTACATTGGTTTAATATTGGTTTGCCGTGCGTGTTGCGAAGCGTACGCCACGTAACACGTGGCGTGATGCGATTGCACGGTAAAATACGCACGCACACACTCGCATTACAACATTTAGTTATTTATACAATTCATATTGGTTCCGTTACACTGTAATTTATGAGCAGATAGCATTTGGTTTATTATTAGTTTATATAATATGATTATATGTACATTTTAGTGTTATTAAAGGTTTAGGTTATAGGAAAGGTGTCATGCCTGATATCATATTGAAGCCCTAATCATCAGCAGCTGTCCGGTGCAGTCAGCGTAGAGATCGCACATTGCATACTTTAGTTATTGATATTAGGGAATAAACCTTTGTATGATGCTGGCTATGAAAGGAGCAGACCCCCTGGAGAGACGACCCCCTCCTTTGGATTCCTTAGATTGAATCAGCCTATGAACTGTTTACCCTGAAGCCACCCTGTGCCTGGACCTATGGAAGCAAGCTATGTCATCTCTATTGTTCACAATGAAACACTGACTGTATATATTAGCTGCATCCCCCATCAGGGTCAGTCAACTCTGACCACAGTTATCTAACAGATACACTGTTCCATTGAGACCCATGGAAGCGCAGCGATTGCAGCGGTATGTATGTATGTAACTTTTGGTATTGGTGTGCTGTACTGTACTGTATTATAATATGTTAACGTATTGAATTGTTGACTATTTACATCTGCTAAAATAAACCACCATGTGCTTTGGACACACATACAATTGATTGAGCAATGCTTATTTTAAAATGATATAAATACTTTAATACTTTGTACAATTGTTCTTCAATTATATTGTTAAGCCATAAGCAAGCTAATGCAATATAACAGCCTGGGGAGTTCATTCCAAATGTTATGCTGCTAGGGTTAAAATATTTGTACCATAAAAGCCGAATTGCTTGTAAAATAAAAATGCACGTGCAGGCTCTGATTTATGCCATAATGCTACTACATTATCTCATACTGTTTAATCAGGTGCAACACATTTTTAAACTGCTTCAGTTAAAGTTAATTTTATGTTTGGAGCACATGGGTATAAAACTACCTATAGTCAAAACGTTGTACCCATAATTGCAAACTCTTGAATTTAACCTAACCATTCAACTGGTCATACTGTTGCAATGGTATTGTCAATAATCAGGCTTATGCCCCTGGAAGCGGAGGGGCAACCAATCATATAACTCTTGTTTGTTCAGGCTGCAAAGAATCTCCTCAACATAGACATGAAACAATTTCTAATAAAAAATGTGCGGATGTTTACAGAATATGATTCTAAGAAGTACACATTTAGGTCATGTGACACATTTAAGGGACTGTACACTGAGTTTAGTGTCACCTGTGAACTGTGCATAGAATTGTTTAAATTGTGACTGTCTATAACTTTAATCCAGAGATAAGAGGTTACTGGCGATTTTGTACCTTGACAATTTTTGTCTCATGATGAAGTTATAGGGAGCTAACAAACAGAGCTCTCCAAAAAAACCTTTTACTCAGTGCCACATAAGATGTGCTCCTGAACAGACATGCAATTTGTAGGCTTTTATTTAACACATAACAAAAACTGGCATGAATCCCCTCTCCTGGACAGACCACTCAGCTGTGCACACAACATACAGTAAACTCCTCTCCTTTTCATTGCCATGTTTGTGAATAGTATTGGAGCCATAAAGATACTTTATTAATTAATCAGCAGCTGTGTGCAATTTTTCAGCAGTAAAGAACTGACTTTCTATATGTATGTAAAAGTCATTATTTTCTACAACTGTGATCTTTCTTTTGCAAGAGTCTAATGATGTTTTATATGAACTTTTGTTTTTATTTTAAAACAATGATTCCTTCTAAATGTTGGTGTCATCTGATTGTCTAATGAGAATGGACTTGTAGTAATATTATGTTTATATTTGTCAATAAAGCTCACAAACCACTTTTCCAGTAAGGAGAAACGTGTTGAAGTGGTTTTGAGTTCATGAAACCAGAGGCTGTCGCTCTGTTTAAAGGATTGTAAATAAGGAATTATGTGATGTGTCTATTTATTTGAAATCCTTGTGACGCAGTAATTCTTCATGTGAAAGAGTAAATTTTTACACAGCATTGCACTATGGTTATTTTTTTAGATTTTGTTTGGAGATGTTTTCTACTGATTTGAATAAGAGGGATTTCATCTGCTATTATAGCATAAGTTTACAACATAATGGATAAGCCATCCATTTAGAAGAGTACATGGGCATTGCTTGAAAATGCACTTACTCATCTCAGTCAAGTGAGTTTATAATTTAATACTAGTTATCCATTATGTAGATATGAAGAAATACAGAGAGCACTATTGTTTTTTTATTTTTCAGCACATCTACAAAGAAATTTTCAAGTTTCAAGATTTGACTGACCACATCAGGAGTCAAAAAATGAATTTCGCTGAACGATATGCAATTATCACTATAGAGGCGAGTAAATTGCAAAATACACAATGATTGCTCGTTTTCAAAGATCTACACAATATTTTTTGTATTTTTGGGGGAGTTTTCTTCTATGCTGGATTTTCTATGAATGAATGAAAGAATAGTTATTTGGGATTTTTTCTGGGAAACTTTTGTTGATCCTGACTGCATTTGAGAATCAACAAAAACAAGAAATATATATATTTTTTTTGCAGTTCATTGATCTATCTACTGTCCAATATCCTTATTAAATGATGATCTCACTATTTGTTTTGGTGACCAGGCTAAACAAGATCTTAAACTCTGTAGTCCCACTGACTTCATTCCAGGCTATCAAGTAAGAGACAACACTGGCTATACCATATACCTCATCATACCCCACACAAAATCAAATCAAATATTTGTCATACACATCACCAAACAGTACAACCATTTATATGAGGCTAACTGCAAACCTTTGTCTCTACTAAGGCTGATATCATCAGTGGATAAGTATGCTTATCTCAAAGATAGACAGTAAGAATGAACATCTTACCAAGACTGCTGTATTTTTACAGACTTAAGTTAGAGTACCCTTTAAATCCCTCAAATTTATACAATACATTGCATCAAAAATCATCTGGACAAGAAAATGGGCTATAATAAACATCTGCATATGCCAAACTTCAGAAAATACACTGGCATACACTCTGCACACAAACATCTAAATGGATATAGAAGATGCAAAAACATTAAAATCTCACCCAAACAACTCCTTTTCACTATTAATCTGGGACATATGTAATAAATTATTTAAGACTGCTCCATACTCCTCTCCTCTCATAACCATATGGATTAACCTGCTATTTGTAAATCAGAGTCCTAAATTGTAGGTTTTTTTCAATATTCACAGACCTTGAAGCTAGGTTTGGTCTCCCTAATGCCAACTTCCATCAATGTTTGCAGATCACATACTTTTACAATCCCCCCCTCACCAATTACCCAGCATTTGACCACTATTTAATCCTTATATTATAAAAACTTCTTTTAATTGTGTAACCTTTATAGTATATAGCAGTGCAGAAGAGAATTGAGATCTATATATATGATGAGATTATACTAATTATGTATTTACTGACTGAATTGCAAGTTAGTTGTTGTGGGTAACATACATTGGCATATTTTCTTTGTGTGTGTTGGATGTGTAGGGCACTCTTCATTTTGGAATGATGTACTTTGTACACTTTGTTTTCAAGCTTTTACCAATTAGATTAGAATATAAATATTTTCCAGTTCAGGTATTTTCTACATTGTTTAAAGATTTTAAAGAGATTTAATAAAGCTATATTGATTCTATATGAAGTGATGACCTTTTCTTCCCTCTCTTCTCTGATTGGAGAGAACATTTTTAACGGCGATTAAGGAAATAATTACTTATTTTCCTGTAGGCGTTGGTGGGATATACAAGGAGTCCTTCTGATGGTGTACTATAGATCTCAAGGTCCTGAACAAATATACACCACCCCCATGTCTGCACAGGTAGTGGCATTATGACAAAGAATACTAACAGTCAATTATTTTCTCCAATGAATTTAACACTTTTTTGCTATACCTCTCATAGAAAGCTGTCACTAAGAATTTATATTTAGTGTGTGGGATATTGAGCACATATTTTATTAATTTTCACAAGGTGACCAGCGCAGTCCCACTTACTTCCACTGGGCATTAGCAAATGGGTGTTGGGTGTTTTCTAATTCCAATAATATATATATAGTATATGCATTGATCTACTTCTTCATACATAAACCACAGATGAACCTTTAACTCTATGATATTAACTGTTCAAGCTCCTATCATGTACAGTCATTAAACTGAGTCTTAATATAGAAGAGAGGAAGTTTCACAACCAGTAAAGGAAGTGATTCTTTACAGAAAGAGCAGTCAAGATATAGATTTCACTACCAGGGAAAGTTGTGATGGCAAATTCAATTGACAAGTTTAAGAAAGGGTTAAACATATTTTTAGCGGAAAGGATATCCAGGGTTACTACTATCAATTAATATGAAAGATAGAAATGGATCTAGAGAGAAATGGGACTCCAATATTGGGTCAAGAGAGATTTTCCCGATTGAAACAGATTGGCAGTTGCTTTATCTGGATAGATTTCTAACATAAGAGAGGGATCACAAGAGATCCAAAATAGGTTGAACTTGATGGACCGGTGTCTTTTTTCAACCTCATCAACTATGTTACTATATTACTATGTGATATGGCAAACTTACCCAGGTCATAGGTATTAAGAATATGCTATGGCATTATGGTCATTTTGTTGGAATTGTCAAGCTTCTGTATTTATCCCCAGTAGCTAATTGGTTTGTATACTCATCAAATCCTCTTTCAACTTGGGAAAGAGGGTTTAATGAATATATAAACAAATTAAGTACTATACACTGTGGAAAGAACAGAATTGTATCTCCACAGCCAGAGCTGGATCATCCATTAGACAACGAAGGCATCCACCTAGGGTCCACTCAGCACTGATTGTAT
The DNA here is from genome assembly GCF_038048845.1 of Mixophyes fleayi. Taxonomy (NCBI): domain Eukaryota; kingdom Metazoa; phylum Chordata; class Amphibia; order Anura; family Limnodynastidae; genus Mixophyes; species Mixophyes fleayi. The sequence continues at coordinate 79,637,447 of NC_134402.1, forward strand.
TTAAGGTTACTCTAACCTATTTATATGTGTACTTTTTTGACAAACAGAGGGGGATAAGGTGGCCCCACCCTAAAAAAAATTGTCTAGAGCTCCATGGGGTCTGAATGAGGCTTTGTACACAGCATAAATGTAAATTTGGACCAACAATTTGTGCAAGCACCCCAAGATTTCTGCTAAAAAACATAATTTAGGGGATAAAATGGCCACTTTTGTGCAGGAGCAGTATACACAGGCAGAGAAAAGATGTTCTATGGAGTGAAGACATTACTAAAATAGTACAAAACTGTTTTGTGGAGTAGTGCAGAAAGAAAAAAATATTTTGAGGGATAAAGATTATTGTAATGATATCAAAGGGTTTCTTTACCATTCATAGCCCTGTCCCCTCCACAAACATAAATTCTTTAAACCAGTGGTTACTTTTATTGCCCCCTTCAGGCTGTGGTGTTCCTGGTATTTAACAATATTTAAGTAATCATTTAGCTATTTTGCCATCCCTGTAGCACCAACATGATGGACAGGGTTCCAAAAGACCTGCCATTATACCAATTTAATTTTAATTTAAAAGAGATGCCCTAAAATTCTCGTTATCCAGTTTATTAAATGATTCTAAAAGCATTTTTTTCTTTCATGATCTGTCACAATATAAATGGAATAAAAAATGAAACCTCCAATAAAAAAATGACCGACTCACAAACACCAACTGACTGAAATGAATTGTCTATAGCCAAAAGTAACTTGGGTTCCAATTCACAAGTGTTTTCCACACTGGACACTTTTAATTATGTGCTGGAGAAGGGAAATACCAGGGAATCCCGGATTTCATCATTTAGTCCCAGTTTCTCGCAGAGTGCGGGTATGATGTTTTTTGTTGGAAATTTTTTAACCCTTTAGACTATGTCAGGTCAAGAAAACAAATCTTATTGCAGCACTATGTTGCAGCCTATACATATATATATATTTTAAAAATCCTATCACAACACTACAGGCAATACTTCCATGACCATATATACAAAGATGCTATCTGTCCCGCTAACCCACAATCAACCAATATTAACCCATTCAAAATATTTGCTAATCAATACAGATACTGTGTCCGATGACCAAAATCCAAGGGTCACATCCACAGTGCCCAATCAATTTGCCCCCTGATGTTGTGTTGTGGCATCAATTTAAATTTGTGTATAATAACCTAAACCGTTGGAAAAGAACCCATCCAGCATTGAGAGCCGGACAATTCCCAGTCTTTTCCTTAAATTTAACTGCACTTTCCCAACATTCCAGGGACAACCAGTAAGTCTCCTCCCCTTAGGCTTGAACAAACATCAAGTACAATCATATCCACTAGTGAATTACTTTCATATATTTCTTTTTCTATTCTCTTATTATTCATTCATTTATTTCATTTTACATACTTTTACTTTATGTATTAAAGCAAATACTTATATGTTGTTTCTCTTCTTTTTAAAAACATAATTATAGCTTTAACAGCATACAATGTACCAAAACAGGATAATCAGGCAGTGAAAAACATCCCACCTTTACCCTTTTTTGACCTATACTGTGTGGGATCTGTGGAGTTGCTACAGCGTGTTCTTCTGGAAAGAGGGGGAGGTGAGTGTGCCATTTCCTTTTATACGTATGACCTTCTCTACCAGGCATGATGCTGCTCATCCCTTCATTGCTCCCCTTCCTCTCCAACACACATCAGTCCTTCCTTATATGATTTTCCTGCCACTCGCTCGGGAAAAATCCTCCTTCTCCTCTCCTGCCCTGCAAGTCTCACTATCCCTCACAACAGTAGCAGCACCTGTTGCAGGCTCCCTGCTCCTGTCATGACTCAATGGTTGATTCCTAGCAGGTCTTTACCAAAAAGTCACCTTCTCATCCTCATCTGCACCACTGTATCTCCTTCCTCTTCCAGCTCCATTGCCACCTGCATCTCTATTTAAAAATCTGCTGACAAAATAACTCATTAATTATTAATATTTTTTTTTTAGCCCTCCACAATTCCTCCAATGCCAAGCAGATGTTAAGGCCATCCAGGGAGATGACTAAGGCTATCCATAGGAGTCCCCATTTAAATGATATACACACAAACAAACAGCGGTCTGATTAAAGTTATTGTCAACTTGTGTCCTTGCAGGTTTTAACATTATATACGTGTGAATGTGATGTAGGTTAGTCAGCTCAAAATATAAAGAACCTACTGATGTGATGCATGGCTGTAACTGATAAATGGGACATCCAACTATTTATGATGTAGGATAACACCCTGATGAATGAATTAAAGAACTAAAAGCACCAACATCTGCAAGTTATTTATAATAATTTACAAGCGTTACTATGATGCTTCATACCACTCTAACAATTTAACATGATACAGGTATATGCTTCCCTTTTCTGGTAAATTGTATCATACTAATGTAATCACACTTATGTATCTGGACTGCCATAAAATCGGTTGCAATAGTATACGCTAAGAAGATTCAACCGTTATAAGACTGGTGAATAAATGAATACACCATCATATGGTTAAGGTGCAGGACACATTCACAAATGAGAAAATGTTAAATCAGTACTGCACATAATGGGCCAGATGCTCAGAAACAGATTTACACCAATGAACTCAGTTGCATGCAAATCAAGTCTGAATGCAAATGACCCTTGCTACTGCCTATGACTTGAATGGCAGAATGGGGAAGGATTAACCTAGGCAATGTACAGTAAGGGTGTCCCGAGGTCTGGGTTTCTCTTCACTATGTGTTTTTTAGCCGATTAATTTGCACCAGCTACAAGGCAGGTGTAAATGCTGACTGACACAGCATTATCTTTGTATTTAAAACTCTATGTGTGCGTGCCACTAGATAACACAGAACAAGTATATGCAATTAAGAGAAACTATCAAAACTGATTTTATGTACATCCTGATATATGTATTTAATGTAAAAACAAAAATGATTTAAAATATTGTTAATAATAATTATAGAATTATGAGTTGGTAATTTATTTTAAACCAAAAATGTTTTTGCATGCTTTCTGACGGGATTTAATATTGCACATATGTACTAGAGATGGGTGGGCTCGGTTCCCCGAGATCCGAATTCATCCGAATTTAGCCTATCCGAGTACCGTGCCAAGCACGCTCGGTACTCTCCCGCAAAACGTCATTGTGACGTATTCGTATTTCTGAGCTCGGTCCTCGCGAGATTTGAAAAGCATAAATGCCAGCCTCCACAGTAATCCTCCACCATTTGACAGAGGGAGAAAGCAGGGTTAGGTCACACTGGCTATATCAGCGCAGGGACAGAGCAGTAACTGGACACATTATTGTTTCTATTCAATACCATTCTAATCTTAATACCAGTTGTTACAGCAGTAAGAGGAGGATAGAGGAGGGTTTTTGTTCAATTTCTGGCACTCCAAGTGCATTTGGGGTGTTCCCCATTCTTTTTCATTAATTTTTCTCGCTGTCAAAAGTAATATTTGTCAGCAGTGTAAAAAACAATTTGTAGCACTACAAGTGCTTTTGGGGTGTCCCATATTCCCCAGTGCTTTACTGTAATTTTTCTGGCTGTCAAAAGTCATATTTGTCAGCAGTATCTAAAACAATTTGTAGCACTACAAGTGCTTTGGCCTCATTATAATGGATTCAAAGCAGTCCACATATGAGCAGAATCAGCAACCAGGTTCTGTCACCAGTCCTGATGGTAGTGTTCCCAGTACGTCATCTGTGAAAGGCGTTGTCAAACTACACAGTCTTTTGAAATAAAAAAAAAAAACACACACCAAAAATTTTTTTGCCGCGTTGAAGCGAAAAAGAAGTGTAACTGAGGAAAAGTTAAGTGCCGATAAAAAAAAAATTGCCAACATGCCATTCTACAAATGCAGTAGCAAAGAGAGAATGAGGCCTTCACCTTTCTCTATTAGTAGCAGATCCATAAATGTTACCGAGCCTACAAGTGGTGCACAACTACTGTTACGCGTCAAAGCCGAGCTTAAAGATAACGATAAGGCATTAGAGGATAATGTTTGCTCTGAATCAGAAATGACACCAATCCCTGTGGATAGTCCATTCAACAGAGGATGTCTTATTGTGAGCATTCTGTTAGTGTACCCATAAAGAGGGGCCCTTTCAGCAGCTCTGCTGATGTGTGCCTGAACAGCCCGAGTGTAACCGGTGATACACAAATTGAGGATGCCACTTTGGAAATAGAAGAGGATGAGTGGGAGATTTCTGTAGGCGACGAGGGAGCTAATGAGGAAGTTGATGAGGATGAGGTTGTTTGTGTAAGTCCTGCACCAGTGGCAGAAGTTCTGGCACGTGACAAGAAAAAGGCCATTGTCATGCCTGGCCATAAAACAAAAAAATCCACTTCTTATGTGTGTAATTATTTCTACCCAAATCCAGACAACAATTGTATAGCCATTTGTAGTGTATGTCAAGCCACAGTCACTTGAGGGAGGGACCTTAACCATCTTGGAACCTCGTCTATGTTACGCCATTTGACGAGAGTTCATGGCAAAGTGTTGGGAAAAGCTGAAAGTTCTTCCAAAAAAATTACAAGCACTCCATCATCAGCTAGGACCCTCCGCTCACCGACAACCCGACAGTCATATAGTCTTTGGTTTGCCCACTTCCACTTGTCCACATATCTGTGGTTAAGTGTACAGTGGGCAGAATGGCATTTTTCAGCGCAATCTCTACATTTGTACACACTTTTTGGTATAGTTGTGGAATAGCTTTACAGGAAAAATGGTGTCGCGATGGAATTCTGTAACTCGAACACAAAACCTCAATTAACTGTGAAAAACCAGCTGTGTTTATTGTGGATATTGGACGCAGATCTAACACGAACATGGCAGCCATGGCGTCTGTGATTCACTTGGCGACTGGGTGACTGCTGTCATATTCGCTTCCCCTAGCAAATGATTGTTTCACAGTTAATTGTTGAAATGTAGGACTGCTCTTTTTATTGGCCTTCCTCTGGGTTGACGATTCACCCCCAGCAGCAGCAACAGCAGCAGCAGTGGGACTAACGCTTTCTTCAGAGGAATCAATTATAGTGCAGGAGTCATCCAGCCTTAAAAAGTGGGATGCAGGTCTAACTCTGAGCGCTACTGAGGATATTGATGAGGATGGTGTGGTGGGTGCATTTTGTAGCGTGACAGCCCACTGGCTTGGTCATTCACCTTCACCAGCAGGAACAGCAGCAGCATGTACACCACTACATAACATTTGTCACAGGCAGGCCACTCTTTGTATCACCGGCTTCACTAACAGGCATACAGTTGACAATTTGCTATGACTAAGATGTGATTGATACATGGCTTATACCACTTGGACTCTCCCCAGGATATGACATTTCTGATAACGCCAACAATATAGTGCGAGTATTACAGCTGGGTGATTTCCAGCACATTCCCTGTTTTGCTTACACCATCAACTTGGTGGTGCAGAGCTTCCTACGAAATAACCGTGAGGTGCAGGAGATGCTTTCGGTGGCCCGTAAGATTTCAGGCATTCGGCCACAGCATGGAGGAGTTTGCAGCAGCTGCAAGAGCAGTTTAACTTGCCCTGCCACCAACTTAAGCAAGAGGTGGTAACTAGGTGGAATTCCACCCTGTACATGCTGCAGAGGATGGAGGAACAGCGCAAAGCTAGCCAAGCGTATTGCACAAGCCATGACATTGGGAAAGGAGGGGGGATGTATTTCACTCTTGCACAGTAGGGAATCCTTTCAGTGCTGTGCAAGGTGCTGAAATCATTTGAAGTTGTGACGTGTGAAGTGAGTGCAGATTCTGCTAGTTTGAGCCAAGTCATTCCTTTAATTAGACTATTGGAAAAGCAGCTTGAGAAACTGAAGGAGGAGATGAAAGCAAGCAATTCCGCAAAGTATGTTGGCCTTGTTGATCAAGTACTTAATTCGCTTCACAATGATCCTCGAGTTATTAAGATCTTGATCTTGGATCAGTACGTTTTGGACACTGTGCTTGATCCAAGGTTTAAGACCTACATTGAGTCTTTGCTTCAAAATGAACGAGATGTGAATTTTTGCAAGGAGCTATTGCTCAGCAAGTTGTCTGCTGAACTGGGCCTTGGCTTGACGACGTGTCCTCCTTCAGTTTCTCAAGCAGCTGCTGTTGTAAAAAATTGAACTTTCAAAAAAGAAGCAGGGAAGACGCAGAGGGCAGACCAGAACAGTTTAACATCTGGGCTGGTTTGAAGGATTTTTCTAAAAAATGTGTGACCTTGCCCATAACTCCATCCAATATGAGTATTAACATGCAAAGGATGGTGGATGATTATTTTCAAGAGGTAAATGATATAGAAATGTCAGACAGTCCCTTTCCTTACTGGGAAGAAAAGCAGGCAATTTGGAAACCCATGTACAAACTTGCATTGCAATACTTAAGCTGCCCACCCTCCAGTGTGTACTCTGAACGAGTGTTCAGCACAGCAGGCAACTTAGTCAGAAATCACTTTAGAAGGTTACTTGCCAAAAATGTGGAGAGAATGATGTTTATAAAAATTAACTACATCTTCCATGAGGAAGGCCTTCACCACCCAAGACATCCAAGCACTGACTGTTCTCTAATGGCGGATTCAAGCGGCGATGAATTGATAGTCTGTGATGATTATGTACACACTGATGAGGGTGAGGATGAAGCTGAAGATGATGACGATAACATCTTTTTAAAACTTTCTATTTAAGCGTAGGGTCCATTTCAATTAATATTGTACAGTCTATAACGGCTGAATTTTTTGGTATTTTCTACAAGTGGAGTGGGGCCTATAGAGACAGAAACTTAAATGCCTTTGTCCATTTATTTACATATTTAACTATAAGTGTAGGGTGTAATATACGATAGCTGCATTGCCAATATGCATAGATGGAGAGGAAGACAATCTGGTTTGTGTGTAGAATTAATGAAGGCCTACCAGGAATTAAACAGTTTTTTTGATAATATATTAGCTTTACAACTACATTACTTATCCAAGAAACAGGTGGAACACTAAATTTGGTTATTTTATGACCAAAAGCATTGATTTTTGAGCAAAATAGCAAAACAAAACCAAACAAAACCAAAACCAAAACAAGCAATGGCGGTTTGGCAAAACCAAAACCAAAACCAAAACACGACAGTAATCCAGATCCAAAACCAAAACCAAAACCAATACATGGGGTTCAGTGAGCATCTCTAATATGTACATGAGTATTCTGAAGTCTCTTCTGTCTGTTAACATATGAAAAGTATACTTATACCTAGATTCAAATAGGATTGTATCTTATGTTCATTTTGTGTGGTTGCATTGTATTTTACAATTTCTGACTTACACACTTCGGGCCTGATTCATTAAGGATCTTAACTTGAGAAACTTCTTATTTCAGTCTCCTGGACAAAACCATGTTACAATGCAAGGGGTGCAAATAAGTATTCTGTTTTGCACATAAGTTAAATACTGACTGTTTTTTTCATGTAGCACACAAATATCAACTTTAAATTTCAGTGTACAAATAAGCTATCAAGTATTTGGGTGCTACATGAAAAAACAGTCAATATTTAACTTATGTGCAAAACAGAATGCTAATTTGCACCCCTTGCATTGTAACATGGTTTTGTCCAGGAGACTGAAATAAGAAGTTTCTCAAGTTAAGATCCTTAATGAATCAGGCACAAAGTTAGCAAAACTACCCTGGCATTGTCTGATGAGCATTGGAGCAGACAGGACCATATAAGAAGGGTGGAGCAGGATTTATGGAGAGGGCACAAAGGGGATTATAACTGACACAGGTTATTGGATTAAACCTAGGAACACAACAAGTATAAATATTATTTTGTTAACCTGCAATTTAATATGCCCATTACTCTTTTAAAGTAACTGCTTTATACTGTGAATGTTTCTACTACTAGCAGAGACAGGAAGACAGCCTCTACAGCCACAGTACATTAGTACATGCCTCCTATGGTTCCCTTCAAAAATCCTAGATTGAGCCCATATTTGTGTCATCTTACAGGAGGGACCGCACTATGGCCCTTTTTTCAGACATTCAATTTTGGGGCTCAGCAAAATGAAGGAAATTCAACTTATTTTTTTAAAGGCAAATTTATAAATGACTGATATTTATCTTGTTGGTAGGTCTAATGAAATAGAAAATAAGTTAAGATCCTTAATGAATCAGGCCCTTCTTCTATATTTTTATTTCACTGTTTTTTATGTTAGAATACACATTTTGAATACATATCAACAAAAGTAACAACTTGTTTCTTTGAAGTGTATTTATAAAACCAATAACAAACCTCATTTTTTTGATTGTGGCTAATAATTGGTCATCCCTTTGACACTGCCTCTCTGTATCATCATACAGCCACGGATTTTATCGAGACACTGAGAAAAATTTAGAAGAGACCCAGGAAAAACAACTACATGAAGCATGCTCTGTGGCTCTGACTAGAGTAAGATGTTAGCTTCTAGGATTTGTAGATATTTATTTGAATCCATACTTCTTTTCACCTGGACAATATTTCATATACCACTGGCTGCCACACATCCCCAAAGCATAATAAATCCACTCCCATGCTTAACAGTCGAGAAAGTCTTCTTTTCTTCAAATGCTTCACCAGTTTTTCTCCAGATGTTTTTTTTTGTTTTTTGTGCTTGTGGCCGGAAAGTTGACAGAACTTTGTTCCCAAAAGTTTCTGGCTTAAATATTCTTTTGCATACTTCTGAAAGTTGACTTTTGCCATGAGGTCTAAGATTAGGTTTCCTCCTGACAACTCTTCCTCTGATCATTTTTTTAAGCAACCTTGTAATGTGGATCTGAGGACCATTAACTAAAGCCTTCTGCAGGTTCTTTGCAGTCATATGTTGGTTCTGCTCTGCAAATCTGACTGATACATAAGCTTTTCTATCAGATTTGTTTCTGGTTTTTCCAGATTTTTCCTACTTCTCCTTAAGTTCCATTTCTTAATGAGCTTTCTGACAGTGAAAATTCCAAGCTAGAATCATTTAGATGTATTTTTATAGGCTCCCCCTGGTTTGTTACAGTCAGTTATTCTTATATACAAATCAGTCAATGGCTTAGAGGAGCCCATGATCTTTGAGAGTAAACACAACATACTCAAAGGTTAGAAGGTGAAGAGTGGTTATTTAACTCTCTAATTGCCTTCAACTGTTTTAAGAGTCAAAAAGGTTTTGAGGCTTTAAACAAAAAAAGTATTAATAAATTAAATAGAAACATTTCCAAACATTTACCCATTCCCCATTCACAGTTTCCTTTTTGAAGCTGTTAAACTCAGCAACTAAATAGTAGTTCTGCATTACCATGTTCATGTTTGTACACTGTAGAGACTGAGCTACATTATTTTTACTTAGCTATTTAGTGAAACATGCAACTTGACCACAGTTGCCAAACTTTTAGCTTACTCCTTGGAAACAAGAGTAGAGCTAAATAGAAATAGCACACACAAAAAATTATACAATCATAGTCACCATGGTTCCTTTACAAATTACAAAAAGTGCAGGCCCGCATTGTTTTTTTGTTGTGAAGTCCACCAACTTTTCCAAGTAGCTCATTTCAAACTGTACTCCCACTTCACTATCTTTGTAAATACTCTCATAAAATATATCTGCAACTAAATGTGTGGGTTCACTTTTACTCCAGAACAATGTAAAAAGGAAGAAATGTATCATACGTGTACTAACTACTTCCACCTCATCGATTTATACTATTACATATTTTTTTCCAATATAGCCTTTATATGTTTTAAATCAATCATGAGAATGAGGTAATAACAGGACTATCTTATATACTGTATATTACATATATTACTTTTCTGTTTTTATGATTTTCATTAAATTTGTCAAAGTGTGTGTTTTATTCAATGCAACTAGAAGATACACAATACCTTATATGTGCTGGAAAAATTCAGTCCTTTTGCTATGAGAAAAAGGCTGTGCAATCACATGCACCAACAGTATTGTAGGTATCACCCCCATGTAACTGCACCCTCTTGACCCTTTTATTTCATTTAAATAATCTAAGCCATACTTGCCAACTCTCCCGGCATTTCTTGGAGGCTCTTGAATTTCAGGAAGGCTACCAAATTTCGTGGAGCAATCTCGGACTTCCAGAAGACTAGGCATTCTGCAGGACTGTGATGGAGGCGGAGCTTAAGGATGTGATTTTGTGTCATTAAGCTCCGAACCCTGCTATGAAATGCCCATTATTTTTGGCATTTCCTAGCAGGGCTGGGGCTATGGTGATGCATGGCATCACCACACCCCCTCCTAACCCCCTACCACATGACCTCCTCCGGCATCTCCTGGAGGAGAAATCTGAAAAATTGGCAAGTATGATCTAAGCTAAAACTAATTTATGTATGTTGGTGCCTAATCCATATTCAGCAAGGAACAAACTTGCTTTGTCTAGCTCCTTCCACAGGACAGTGCAAACATTTTTCATCCTTGCAGACATCACCATTTTGTCCTGCAAATCCACATATCTTGCTGTAGAACCAAGTGCATTTGCGCAAAAGTAGGCTAGTGACATAAAGTTATAGCATTTTATAGTCAATAGTTAATGTGGCGTACAAAATTGACAGTTTGATCAAGAGTCGCACAATAGTTGTACTTTGTAAAACTGATACTTTCACGTCTATATGCAGTTCTTTTACTTAGCAGTACACATAGGTGTCTCCTCACACCTTTAAGAAAATGTCACAGGACTTAGCACATGCACTAAAAAGTGTTTTATTTAGAGAGCTATAATGATTGGATGACAAAGAATAGTCTCCTATTAAGAACCATTTTCTGTTTTACACTTTGTCAAGGTAATATCTAGATACCTCTCCTCATAATTCATGCAGTTTGTCTACTGATCCTTGATTGCCTGATTTTGAGAAATAAAGCTGCACATACATCACAGTTGGCAACTGCTCACTAGGACCACTGAATGACAGTCTACTCAATTAACCAAGACTGTCAATAGTCACTTAACCAATCTCAAGCAGCTATCATGGACAACTGTGTGTTATTGGCTGGAAAACTTTGGGAGGGTGGAACTCATTTTTCGTGTAGCCCTACTCCCCAAGAGGCTTGAGCGCTATGTTTACCAGGCTGAGGCTAATTCCCATTATAATAGGTGGACCCCAACATGCTAGTTTCCCTTTAATAATTCGATCGGCCCAGTCTGTCTAGCCCAGGGCTGGTTTCTACATTAGCAGGGGAGCCCATGCTTGTTGTTGTAAACTAGGATATATAGAGATGTTGCTAGTTATAGATTTTTGGGGGGCACAAACATTTTTAAAAATATATTTATTTACTAAAGACAAATATGCAAGTCTTCATCATCAACACCTAAACTTGCACCAGGTTTCTGGACACACAAAAGATAAGTCTCCTAAAAGGTGCATCTAAAGATCAGAGAGGGCTGGCAAATTTTAGTCCTAGGGGCAAGACACGACTCAGCCTTTTATGAACATTTTAAAGGAAAAAAATGCAGGTGGCCCAGTATCCCAGCCCACTGTGGGACTGGCCCAGGGGGGCAGATGCCCCCTTGCCCCCCAGCCCAGCCTGCCCCTCTAAAGATATTTGCAATTCTAAATAGGATTTATCCCGAAGAGATGTGCTTCGCTTACATGTACACTCCTTTGCTGTGCTCTGCTTGCACATTAACATCCCCAATCTGCCTCTCCAGGATCAAGGGTCCGCAAGGGCAAGTTCTGTGAAAATCAAATTTCGGGTGCAAGTTTTAACACAAAACACATTTTTTACTTCACACACAAATAGACCCTAAATTGTTAACATTAAACCTTGTGTTTTACATACTTCTAAAGCAACACTCACCAAGTTTGCCATGCCCCAAAAGCATCTGATTATTCCTATTGCTCAATTTAAACAAGGAGAGCTGTTGTGGATGACATTCTAGTATTTACAACTCTCTGCATGTCACATTGACATTGACATTGTTTGGTTAAAACAATCAAGCAAATCAGACTAGAGTGCAAAATACCAAGATCATCAGAAGCTTCAGGGACCCAGCGGATCTTGCAAACATCATATAATAGTTATATAAACTATTACATTTTATGTTAATATATTAAACTCCATCTACACATTACTGGACTTTAATTTTTGGGCAAAGCCGTTCTTTATTTGAAGCATAAATTAAGCAAGAGTAATGCCATATGGTCCAATCACAGCTCAAAAGTGCATCAAAAAGGCTTTGTGTTCTCAATGTAAAACAACATAATATAAAGTACTCATTGAACAGGCACCCTGCAAATGAAATCTAAAGAGTTACTTGCTTTTATTCGTAACCGCCAAAATCAGGGTTTACCATATTTTAAAATCTGGACCCTCCTATTCATGGATATCATAGGAACCAATTATTTTTCTGTCTGTTTATACCTTTGAACAAGTTTCCAACTGCATTTCAGTCATAGCTTTCTTATAACATTATTTAACATTTTTAATATCATTTGTTTGCTGAAAGAGCTAAAAAAGTGACATAAGTAAATTTGAAAATGCATCCTCTGCAACATAAGAACTGAAAGTATAATTTTCAAATAACTTAATAATATACTTAAGAAAACCTTCATGGATTACTACCTTTGAAATATCTTAAATTGTCTGAATCATAGTGGTTGTCACAAATGTACTAGAAGTTCACCTAAGAAACTGTATCATCTAATTGTGTCGACAAAAACTGCCAGTAGCAATAGCACATTGACATACATCACTTATCTGTTTCAAAGTTAGAAAAATGTCTGAGAGCTATAATTTAATCTGCTTTCAGCAGCAGAACATTTAAAACATCATATTCTCAAGAGAAGAAAATATGGTATTAAAATATCTGATTGTTCAATCCAGCATTTGTGGAGCAAGCCATGAACAGCAAAACATATAAAATTCAAGTCATTTCCAGCCAAACAAGTAAACCTGTATCTGTCAATCCAATAGGGCAATATCAATATTATTAATAGAGAATGCATGAGACATATATATTTCTAATATACATTTTAAAAAATATTTTACAAAGACAAGTAAAGTATATTTTTATCCACCATTGGAATAAACCACATTATAACACAGCAGAACACCGAAACATTTTATTTTACTGTCCATCTTGCGATAGTGAAGTGAAAGCTAATTGCTGATTGATTAGTTGCTTTTTTCAGTGCAAATATTGCACCTAAATTCAATGTTATTAAATGAACCCTATTAGGTGTAATGTCACCCAAGACACGGAATAGTTAATGCATGATTAGCATTTCATGTTGGATACATTACCTTTCAATCAGCTATTTTTGCTTCAAAAAAAGAAAATGACTAGGAAGAGAAAGCTACCTTTTGTCTTAGTGTCACACGTATACTTTTTAAGTAATTATCTGTGTTGGCCAAGGCTTGAGATGAGGAAATCTTCCATAAAAAGCCTGTCAAACTATTTAGGCTGCCTAGCATATATTCATGAATTTTGCAAAGTATTCAGCTAAACTTGTACTGTCATATCAAATTATTTACTTGTGCAAGAGGAGGAAAATAAAAGCAGTGTTCACTCGCAAATTCAAATTGTGATGTCCCTTTTAGTTCACTATCAATCTTTTTTAATGCATTGTTTTATTTTTTGCAATGTCTTGTTACAAACATAGAAGGTTGCGCTGTTGATTCAACACAAAAGGTAATGGATAGTAGCTAGGTATTCTCTAGAGAAACAGAGAGAGGCACTGGGTAAAGTTATATAAAAACATTTATAGTAATGCAATCTCCAAAATATCAAACATAGTATAAAACATTACATGAAGAAATCTGTAAAATAAAAAACACATATATCACATGTGCAACACAATAAAATATACTCCAATCCTGGAGTTAAATAAACCAACCGCGGCTGTAATGAAAAATCAATTGAGAACTAGAATGCGCAATAAGAGAAAAGTGTGGCCAACACTATTTAACACAGTCTCAGTTGTAGAAGCACATCCAAAAATAGCGCGTCCGCTATAACAAATCAGTACATCCCAGACATAACATAGTTGAGTAGAACCAGGAATATAAAATCCTCCTTAGATAATAAATGATTGAACAAAATGAGTCACTCGGTCACTGGTTCAAGGGAATCCAAATTAGTAAACATTAATCTGACACGGCCTGTGTCCTCATAGCTCCCTCCTTATGTAGCCGAACAGACTCCACATGGACCTCACAGATAATGCAGGGTTCCAACGGTATAGTCTTTTCACTTTAGACTCTAGCGTGATCTACTATTACGGATTCATTCTCCAGGTGCTAGGGAGTATCTATAGTGTACCTATTATTTGGTGGTTCATTCCTCCTCAAGAACAACCTGATTCTGACTGACAAATGGACTCTACAACATACTGGCTCTGTGACAATCTTTGCCTTTTACGTGGTCCAACCATGCCCCTGTAGGAGCTCCATCAAACCAGGGTTCCCCCTAGGCCCTGGAGAATGCTGTTCTATCCCCTCTCCTCCTTGGAACCTAGGATGGCTCTCTTTAAGACCGTTGCCCTTTATGCCTAAACTAATAATCTAGATGATATGTCCATCGCTACACATTGGTGTGCCTTGAAGGTGGTCCTCCAGGGAAAGGCTATACAAATAGGCGTTCATTTGAAAAAGCAATATCTCCATCATAAAAAAAAATTGGAATTACAGATAGCGATCCTAGAATTCCAGAATAAAATTTGGCCTTCCATTTAAATCCGTTTCTCCCTCATCTCATCCATCCGGATATCCTCCACTTTATTCTAGCCCTCTACCAGGGACCAATGGCTAGGATTTTAAGTAATGGCTTCCTCTCTCTCCCTCTCCAAATCTCTAATGGCACCAGGCAGGGCTGCCTTATCTCCCTGCTTATGTTCGCACTGGCCATCGACCCTTTGGCCCAAACAATTAGGTCTGCCTTAGACTTCCCGGGGATCACTCTCCTTTTAGCTTCTCATAAATTATGTTTGTTTGTAGATGATGTGTTTCTGTTTGTCATCAGCCCAGAGACCCCGTTGGTGGCCCTACAACTAATCTTGGACCGATATAGTGCTGCCTCTATTTATTAATTGAATGTTACCAAATCTGAAGCAATACCAGTGACTATCCCATTGCCTTTCTTGCACTTTTGCAGTGAAAGTTCACTTTTGTGAGGGTACAGCAGTCCTGCCCTATCTGGATATTCATATTACCGCTGCCACCGCTGATATATTTAAAGACAACTTTGATCCGCTGCTTCTACATCTCACTTCTTGGGCCAAGAGCCGGATCAATTATGAGTCCTGGCTGGGTCGTATATAGCTCATTTTAAGATGATGCTTTTATCTTTTTCGCATCATACCCTACATTGTCCCCAAGAAGTACACAGATCTTCTTTATAATCTCATGGCAACCTATGTCTGGAAACTGAAACATCCACTTATGGCCCATCAATGTATGACCCTCTCTAAGGGACAGGGTGGTTTAACATTTCCTAACCTAGCCCTTTACAAGGAGGCCTGTATACTGACCCACCTCAGGGATTGGTTTCCCCTCCCTAACACTAAACCATGGGTGGACCTCAAAAGGGCCTTGACCTCAGTCTACCCTCTGGTAGACTTGATTTGGACCCCCAGGATCGCCTGCCCATCATCCACTTACAGGCTCCTTTCCATTTTGAGTGCTATGCAGATCCGGGATAGATTAATAGGCTGACATGAGGTGCTGGTACTCCCTACCCGTAATATCTCCCTTCAAACCCTCTTCAAACTTATCCCAGACCTTAATCTCACTATTTTGCGCACTAAGAGACTGACCTCTCGTAAAGATTTACTTGCTCTGGACCTTCTTTTTTTTTCTCCTCCAGGACCCTTTTGAAATCCCTTCTAAAGATATGTTTAAATATGCCCAAATTCACTGATGGGAAAGGTCAGTTTTTAAGCCCACCCTGTCTTTAACTCCAGTCCAAGTATTGGACAGACTGACGAAGGGTTCTAATATAGGAGGGATAACCTTCTGTTACCAGTATCTCCAATCTCTCATCCTACTGCTCATGGCCCCTTCTCAGACTCGCTGGGAATCGGACCTTAATCTCAGCCTTTCTTCCCAGCAGTGGGACAATATATATGTTGCCTCCCATCATTTGTCTAAATGTATCAACCATAGCGATATGCATGTCAAACTTCTTAACAGGTTATACCTCACTATAGCCAAGATCTACATCATCTGGCTCTCCCAAACAAAGTTTTGTTGGCACCAAAATACACAAGTATGCCCACTCATATAATCACTCTGGAAAGAGGTGCTTGATCTTATATAGACACTCAGACCCAGTTGTGGTGCTGCTTCACCTCTACTCCACCTCTGTCCTTACACATGACCATTACCTCCTGGGGCATATTCTGTTGGCCGTGATAGCTCAAAATTGGAAGCACCCTACCCCTCCCTCCTTGTCCAGAATCATCTCTAAAATCCAGCACAGCGTCGAAATGGAGACAATAGATATGCCCTACTATACTTCTGCTTCAGACGACATCATGATATTGTTAAAGTGTCACAAATATGTCACGGATGGTGTGGGTACATCTAGAAAGGTATCACTCCTCCCCTACTTCTTCGCCTTTAGCCCTACTTGAATCCCTCCAAGATGAATAGTGGTTCTCTTACGACTCTCTCTGTAAAAGTCTGCATTATTGAAACCTGCACTAAAATGTCATTAGTTTTTTTGTCTATTCATTTTCTTGTCTTCTCTATTCGTATATGCTGCAGATGGTTATTTGTTGATATACTCACTAAGCAACCACCCCTCTCCTTTTTTTTAATCTGTAACCCCAACTTACCTGTCAATGTTTCTCAATAAACATTATTGATGGAAAAATAAAAAGATATATTTCATATGCACAAATGGTGATATATACTTATAAGAATGCCTTGTCATTATGTCAATAATAAATATATATATATATATATATATATATATATATATATATATATATATATATAGAAGGAAAAGTAAAGGAAGGAAGTGGAAGCGGGGGCAGCAGATCTTTAATTGTAAGATAAATTGAAATGGTCAATATCTAGCAATATATAAGATTATTTCAAAATTTGTTATCAGTATTAAAATAATTTAACCAGGTGAGCCATGTGTTATTAAATGTTTTTGAAGAATATTAAGAAAACTTGTGATGCATTCCATTTTGCATTTCATTTCATAGACATAGAAATAACTCTAATTTTACCGCTATCCCACTTGTGATGCATGGAAAAATCACTTGTATGCACAAGCTCAAGAGAAGCAATTGCAGGATCAATATACAGATGAAGTTTAAAGGAACAGATTTTGATTTCCTGGTTCTCAATCATGGTCCTTGTTGGCCATACAACCAACCCCTCTAGGCAATATACTGTATAATAAGTGCTATGTTATGGATGTGGAGCAATTCTGCTTTCAGATTCATTAAAGTTATATTTGAAAGCATTCTCTTAAGTTTAGCTTCTATTTGTGCATTCTTTGGCTGAGACAAAGTCCTTTGGGGTGCACCTGAGGTCTGGTTTCACTGCTCTAGCTTAGTAAGGGAATGTGTCATTAGCAGTCAATGCCTATATTAAGCACAAATAAGTTCAGCAAGATGAACTATCCTTTGTTATGAAGAAGAGACTTAATATTTTATCACTCAGTGGCAACAACACAGAACCTACTCATACATAGAGTATTAAGGAACATACAATTATTTTGGCTGCAGTGTATATTTATATATATATATATATATATATATATATATATATATATATATATATATATATACACATTAAATATATATATGCATTACATATAAATAATACCAGAAAAGACAAGCGCTTAATATTGTGGTAATTATAGATGCTTCCTGTATTTTAGTGCAAGTGCATGTGTACCAGAAGTGTAAAAATGTCCATTTATATCCATATTGAATTTTTCTCTCCCAAAAAAGTCTTCATTATGAGACCTCAGAGTTGAAACAGATAAAGAACCGAATAAGTCAGATAGTGTTGTACAGGGTCGGACTGATCGGGCTGGGGTATCCCCTGGTAGGCTCCGACCCTGATCGCTCCCCTCTTCGTTGGTGGGGTGAGTGGGTAACTTAAAAAAAAATACTAATGTGACCACGGCACTGGCATCCCTCCTCTGCTCTGTTCGCACTGAATGTCGAGCGTGATATCATCACGCCCGACGTTCAGTAAGCAGCTGCGTAGAGAGAAGTTGGCAAAAAGACAGAAGAGAAGAAGAGAAGAAAGAAGCTGATAGAGAAGGTAAGTGAAAGAATGGAAGCAAGGGGGAGGTAAAGGCAGCATGGCAGAAAGTGAAGGGCAGTGCAGACAGCATGGCAGAGAGTGAAGGGAGAGTACAGACAGCATGGCAGAGAATGAAGGAGGAACACAGACAGCATGGCAGAGAGTGAAGGGGGAGCACAGACAGCATGGCAGAGAGTGAAGGGGGAGCACAGACAGCATAGCAGAGAGTGAAGGGGGAGCACAGACAGCATGGCAGAGAGTGAAGGAGGAGCACAGACAGCATGGCAGAGAGTGAAGGGGGAGCACAGACAGCATGGCAGAGAGTGAAGGGGGAGCACAGACAGCATGGCAGAGAGTGAAGGAGGAGCACAGACAGCATGGCAGAGAGTGAAGGGGGAGCACAGACAGCATAGCAGAGAGTGAAGGGGGAGCACAGACAGCATGGCAGAGAGTGAAGATGGAGCACAGTCTGTCAAATGTTCTGAGTCTAGTGGGACAATTCTGATATTTGGTGACTGTTCTGCCCAATCTAAGGGTCAGGACTGATGTGTATAAGTTCTCTGGACAGTGCTGCAAAATTAGTAGCGCTATATAAATAGATGATGATAACAATGAGGTCAAGACTGTGTACTCTTTATATACAGACTACATTCTTTATATACTACACTATGGTGCTAGCTGTCCTTCGTGGGCTGACCACTCCCCCTCTAGTGTCTGGTATCGTCTCTATGAGGGCTGGCCACTCCCCATCTGGTGGGCCCCTAGCGTTGCAGTCTCCTGGTGGGCGCTTCATGCCCAAGTCCGACACTGGTGTTGTATTACTTGGTAACTGAGTAGTGCAGTAGTATATGTAGGAGGGTGCGTACCAAATTAAAAATTGAACATGGTTTCTCTGATGTCTGGCGTTGTTATAATATTCTATGTCTCTACTGGTCCCTTAGAGTCTTGCCATTCATAAAGAGAGATAGTAATAGAGCACAACAGCATAGTATAATAATTTTTTTCAGCAGGTATATCAATTTTCATTTTTTATATTTAACAAGCTTTAAAAATACAGAATGAAATAGCTTTTTTTGTACTATTATTCACAACAACTGGTCCAATATTGCATATTTTACTTAATATATTGTAACAATAAATGTATATTTTATTTTTAAAGTTTAATGTTTAAACAAATTAAAAGCACAGCAAAATAAAAGAACATATAATGGCTTATTGGAATGTAACAGAACATGAATTTGCACAGCAGCGTTTTTTCATTCCTGGAGCTGTAACCAATGTTGTAAATGGTGTTCACACATCCAGAGTAGGGACACCTATAAACACTCAATGGTCATTATATTACATACACCTTTCTAGTACTTGGTAGTAACCTCTGAGTCATAAAAGTCTGAATTATTGTGGCATGGATTCAGCAAGGTGCTGAAAACATTCCTTAGAAATTGTGGTCTATGTTGATGTGATAGCATCATGCAGTCCCTGTAGTTTTTTAGGGTGCCCATATTTTATGCTAATCTCTAGTTCCACTACATCCCAAAGGTCCTCTGTTGGATTGAGGTCTTGTGAGTTACCAAAACAGCCAAACTATTAGAAAGAGCTGTAAAATTGATAGAGCTAGCTGCAAGACCATCAGTGGAAAGTGCAAATATCAGAGGGGAGCCTGCCCTAGACAGTCAATAACTTGCCATGGGCCCAGTACAAGCTGCCAGAGAAGCAATCCATGTCAAAAGAGAAAGCAAGTTACCAGCCCAAAGGAACAGTGATTGTTGATGGAACTGTCAATCCAGATAACTCTGTTATAAATTTTGTATGATAATTGGCTTTTGTGATAAATGTATTCAGTGCTTTGATTTGGGTGTAAGACTGTCACTTACGTTTACTCTCATGTTTGATTGGTGTTTTAAGAAATGTACGACTATTTAAACTCTGAACTGTCACTTCTGCTACATGTTTTATCTTTCTTGTTACCTGGCACAAGTATTTTTAATCTACACAAAGTGTTTTAATACATAAAATAGCAATATTGAACTTTGAAACACCAACTGTATTTCTTTTAATCTTCCATTCTACAGCCTGAAGAAAGGTTGGGTATTTTAAAGGGGAGGCCACAGGTCCGCAGGGATATTAGTGCATTGAACATTATTTATTTCTGGAATTTATTGTGATTTGGCACATCTGAAGTATGTGTGAAAATTAAGTACACATTCTTTTTCATTATCTATCTATCCTTCCAAGTGATACAAGCAAACCACTTACTCTAGTCAGTTACAAACTATGCTTTTTTAACTGTCTAATATAAATTCTTTTGCTCTTATACTCATACTGTATGTAATACAAGAAACTGTTACAGTTTTGACCCTGAACAAAAAAAATGTTCAATATTAAGAAAACACTATTAAACTACATATGAAGCATGAATAATGGAGGGTGGAGCTAGCAGTTGCAATGTTTAAAATTCTATTATATTTGCTTAATGCTTTTATTTAACCTCTGCCTTCTATCATTAAGGAATTCATATATTTTAATAGTCTGACTGTAATCATAATCTAGGGAGAAAAGGAAGTTAATTGGCTCCCTTGGAGTGTGCTATGTTTGAGCTGAGTCCTTAGATAAAAAAATACTAATCAAGTTCCAAACCAAACTTGCCCTGGAAATCAATTAATGCTATTGCTTCCTCTTCTATTACACCAAATGCACTTACAATTTAGTCTTCTCTCATTCTATGGTACCACTAGTGTACTTATTCAGATAAATCAAATACAATTATGATTTTCCTTTATCTCAGCAAGCTACTGTACTTACATCTCATTTGAAAAGGAATTTAATTATATTTATATTTGTATTATAGCCCACAATACTAAAATGCAGTTTTACTGATGATAATGATAATGAGATATATATATATATATATATATATATATATATATATATATATATATAGTGGCAATGGGAGTGGTTTTCCACAGGCCTTCTCAGAGCGGAATTAGCTATGGAGCTAACAGTCTGCAGCAGTGGCGGATACAGGGGGGGGGGGCGATCGCCCCCCCTAGCAGGGGCTTGCTGCTGACGGCAATCAGAGCAGCGGGACAGCACACTGCCAATGCTGAACGGACCTGCACATACTGTGCAGCCGTCAGCAGCCTTAGAAATTAGAAAGGGGGCGGGGCCTAAATTGCCCCCCCCTAAAATCGCCCCGGGTAGAGCAGTTGCCTAGATCTGCCCCTGGTCTGCAGGTAAAAGGCTGCAAATCAAGTCATACATGGGTGTAGCACTCTGCTTATGTCAAGTTATGTAAAGGTCTGAGACATGTGATAAAGTAAATGTAAAATGTGATTTACTTACATGCTTTAAAGTGTTTGTTTCCACAGCTAGCAGCAGAGCTGATAGGGGTGGCTATATTGAATAGACGTTACAGAGCACCTGAGGAGACTGCCTTTAAAGACAAGGTGGGAGTGTTGCCTGTCAGTCATCCAAGCCTGTGGGAGGAGACCTGTGTATTTAATCCTGAGTTGTGCTCTTGTTAAGTGTGACTGATGCTGAACTAGCTGGCCAGTCAGTAGTAAGCTGGTCAGTGTATAGTAAGCATTAGGGTCACCAGGAGGTGCAAGCAAAAGGGGTTGCTTGCTGGTGTCATCCTGACAGAAGAAGTACCATTTATTGTGATGCAAACAATAAATATATTTGATTTAAAACAAGAAGTTTTCGTGTTGCTGATATCTGCTGGGTGTTCTTGCGACAGAAGGTGACAAAAGTGCCACGAGAAGGGGGGATTTTGTTACAATATATATATGTGTATGTATATATATATATATATATATATATATATATATATATACATATATATATATTGTATATATTTATAGAAATTTAGCATATTTCTATGGCGCAGGATATATTTTAGAAACTGTTGATAGATGTAAATAATTTGTGAAGTCTATATATACAGTACATATAGTAAAATAAAAGATGATCATAATTGTGTCTGTTAAAGTACGTGTCTAGCTAAGCAATGTCATCGTGAGATAACATGAATAACTTCTTCTGCCTCTCTATTTGCTATGTGTGCTATATTTCTCCTATTTTATTTCACACCAGTTGTCAATTATGTTTGATTCATGTTTAGCTTAATACTTGAAAAAGAAAATAAAACAGTGGTAGTAGTCAAAATCAAATGTAATCATATGTTTATTTTTTGCTTTTTTCAAATATTAAAATGATACATTTTTAGATATAAATCATGAAGGCGAAATACATTGCTCAGTGCTAACATGACTTTCCACTGCAGCTCTGTTCTAAAGAAAAACTTTACCTGCACAGGCATTTGAGTAGTGGTGATATCACTGGCCCTGTGTATGAATCAACCAATCCACACAATATACTGCCTTCATTGTAAAACTATATTAGTCCATTCACTTACATTCCCATTACATTTTTTATACCGTCACTACAAAATTCCCATACCGCCAATTCTAAATTTCCAATTTGACCAAAACATACTGTAGAGCAGGCCTGTCCAACCTGCGGCCCTCCAGATGTTGTGAAACTACAAGTCCCAGCATGCTCTTCTAGCTATCAATAGGTTGTCTACTGGCAAAGCATGCTGGGGCTTGTAGTTTCACAATACCTGGAGGGCCGCAGGTTGGACAGGCCTGCTGTAAAGCATTAAGTTTGTGGAATTATAAATACCAACAAGCTCTTTCAGCTATTGACTGTTTGGACATGCTGACATTTGGCTGCTAGTGAATGCCAGAGCATGTTGGAGCTCTTGATTATCACATTATTAAACAACTAAATCCTACTACTACTTGTAAAGTAGTCCATAGGGAAGATTTATTCATGACATAAACCAAAGGGAAGAAAAACAAAAAACTGTAAAAGATCATCATCAACATTTATTTATATAGCACTCAATTTACAATTGGGAACAAACAAAGTAATGAATAGTTCACTGTGTATGCTCTTCGCTCTACACAATACCTTAAATAATATAAACAACTTATATAGAATAAAGACACGGAGACTTGAGTAAAGTGGCACTAAAAACTATTTTATTATGACCTATTAAAACCTGGTGGCGGAGAAAGGACACTTAAGATCAGCTCCAGCGATACCCAACCAAGCGTGGACATGGCAATATAGCCTTAAGTCCATCCACTTCTCTCATAACCCCACTGCTTGGCCGGCCCTAACCTGACGTCAGAGTAAACTGCACTCACCTCACTACTCACTCCCCCTCCCTCACTGAGTCGGGCGAGGCCCCTCCCCACGGAAGGGACAAGAGTAACCGATTGCCTTGTAAGGGGACAGATACTTGCGCCAATCATGATAGAGCCGTCTATATCAGCCGCTGATCGCAGTGCCTTCCTCCCCACCAAAACTGTAAACCTACCAACCGGCATTATGCTAAACCACCATTATACACTAACACTTCCTTAAAATGGCGTGGGTGGGCGGGATTTTGCCAGCCGAGTGACTCACCCAGGAAATGCATCACCTATACAAAGCCACAAGGACCTCCCCTCAGCATCACTGGCCAGACCCACACCCCACGTTAACTCTTTCAGGTAAGTGCAAACACGAATGCAACACTGTCACTATTTAATTTCGTTCGTCTAAAAGGGGACTTTCTTGTACTAAAACAATACTGGTTAATACAGACAAACAGACAGGTAAGAAGGCCTGGCTCTCAAGCTTATAATCTATGGGAAAATGGGAGTGTGATACAAGATGTTAAGTGTTACATATTGCATATTGTTCCAGCTAGGCTGCAAAGGTACAAAAGTGCTTACTAGGCTATACAGGGGCTAATTAGAAACTTAAAGTGGCCCTGTAAGAATTCTGGAAGTTGCCTCATGTGGGCAGGGCCAATTTAACTGTAGGCAGGGCCAACACAATAGGAGGCGGGGTTAGTACAAAGCTGGTTATGCCCCCACATTGAATACCACCATTCCCCAAACTTTCTCACCCATGGGTAAAACATTCCTAAACTCAGATAGTTAGGAGGTATGATTATTGTGTCAGCCACATAAGTTGCCTCCTCTGTGTACGAGTGATGGTTACACTTTGACTAATGCATGGAAAGTAGGGCAAAATGAGCAACTAAATTTAGCAATAGTAAACCAGTAAATAATGTAAATCACAATATACGTAATCATGCTTATTTAATAACATAGTGCAGAGGAATTGCAAATATAGAAAATTACAGTTGGTAGAATGTCCTGCTCTCTACTACCTGTTCATGTTGCTTTCCCTATCTGTGGTTGCTGGTGTCTTTTACTCAGTTGCTGCTAGACTGGATCCTGGAATGTTAGAGGCCCTATTTGGGGAAAAAATGGGTACTTGAAATTTAGAAAACTCCAACCAGCACCAGCATTAATTCAATAGCACCCATGTTTAATAATTAGGCCTCCTTCCAGCCCCAACATTAAACCAACCGTATTCACATTTGATAAATATAAATATTTCCCTCCAGACAGCCCCAGCAATAGATTAATAGCATTTACGTTTAATAAGTATAACTATTCCCCACAACCATCCCCGACATTAAATAATTCATATTCACATTTAATAAATAGCTTTCCTCCCCAAACTCAGCCCCACATTCAAATAATAGCCCTAAACCACCCCAGCATTTAATTAAAGGTCTCGCCACCTCATATTAAATTAATAAGCCCCGTTATTAAAATAAAAAGCCTCACCATCACCCATATAAAAATAATAGCACGCACCATTAAATAATATGCTCCAACCCACAGTCCACCATTAAATTAATAGAATCCCTCCCATCCAAGTTACAGTAGAGACCCCTCCACTCTGGCTATAAACTAATAGCATTTACATTTAATAAATATATCTGTTTCCTGCAACTGCCACTGCCATTAAGTAATTCATATTTACATTTTAAAAATAGATCTTAATCTCCCCAAACTCATAACCACATATAATTAAATTGTCCCACCATCACACCACAAAAAACGCATCCATTACCCATCACATACCCCACACCCATATTATGTTACAATAAGCCACCACCTACCCCACACCCACATTATATCACCATAAGCCCCCTGTCCTCAGCAACACATTTTATCACCATAAGCCACCCCTTCCTTCAGTACCACATTTCTTCACCATAAGCCCTCCTTCCATCAGCCACACATTTCATCACCATAAGCCCCCTGCCCTCAGCCACACATTTCCTCACCATAAGCCTGGTAAGTAAAAAAATAAATAAATGTAATGAAAAAAATATAAACATTAGGAGGGCAACGTACGTCCTCATTAGGCCACTAGCCTACTGAGAAAATTCCCAGTAAGGCCTATGACCAATCCAAGTTGGGGCTATATGATCTGGTCATACAGCAATGTTGGGCAAAGTGTCTTGTGTAAACTGTGTAAAGGGTGGAAATAGGGTACTCTAGGCAGGTTAAGAGGGTAGTTGAGGAATTTTACAAGCTATCCTGAAGTGGTAGGTATTCAGAGAATGCTTAAAGGTTTGAAGTCTAGAGGAAAATCATATTGTCTGAGGGAGGGTATTCCACAAAGTGTATGGAGCCTGATAAAAAGTTTTGTAACCTGGAATGGGAGCAATTTGAGACAAGTGTGAAGGTGCATGTTGGTGCAGTTTTGTTGATGGCCTTGTATGTTAGTAAAAGTATTTTATATTAATTTGGTGAAAAACAGAACAACCAATATACAGACTGTCAAAGTGGATCAGCAATCGATGAACATTTGGCAAGGAAAATCAATCTAATCCCTGCATGCAAAATAGATTGTTGGGGTGAGAGTCTGATTTGGGGAAGACCAGTAAGGAGGGATTTGCAATAGTCAATGCAGGAAATGATGAGGGCATGAATTAATTTTTTTTGCAATGACTTGTGTGAGATATGTGTATATACTGAGAATGTTTTTTGGATGTATTGAACATGATTTAGATATAGAGTTGAAGTGGGCAAAAAAGCGACGCAAATGTTCCCTAAGGAGGCCGCTGCTAAATGTATCTACCTAATTGTAGTGAGAGGGCGTCACAAGAGGGGGAGGGGGAGTCTTCTGAGCACATTGCTGCTTCAATGCATAATTTGGACCCATAATTAAATATATATAGTGTTGAAGTAATACTTATAAAACTTCTATTACTAATACAGAACTAATAATCTTATGTGTCTGTACTTTTCAGAGAAAGAGTAAATTTTTGAGAAAAATAGGAGAAAAACACGTTGCACAATACAGAGAAAAACAGAGTTATATAACACAAATAAGAAAAACATATTTAGTACATTTCCATGACCTTTTTGGACAAAATAAAGTCCAAAAATGAGGATCAATGACATGTCAACTTAATGATGAAAAAGGTCTTGAGAGTCAGCATTGACGTATGTCTGGGAGGGTCTGGTTTTGGCAAGGATAATTAATGTGTTTTGGCAATGATAAGTAATGTTTGGCTATAAAAGATGTCCTAACTAAAAATATGTTGTCAATTGGCATCTAGACCCTAAGTGTGTACTGCTTCACTTAGGAAATAAGGGCTGAATCTAATTATCTTATAATAAAGAAAATAAATATATATATATATTTGAAATCTACTGATCTCAATTAATACTTAAAGAGAAGATTAAAGAACTCTTGCTCAACAGCAAATACTGGTGCAGGAATTATAGTGCACTAGATCAATAACAGCAATGAACTATAGTGAATATACTAGTTCTAGGAATACAGCATAATCAGTGACAATCAATAATAATAATAATAATAAAGCACATTAAGGTAATCATGTCTATAGCACATTAATGCATAGTACATGTGATAGGGAACCATGTTCAGTGGCCAGTCCAGTTCACACACAGACCAGACACGGAAAGGTGTAGAATGATCAGTTCTGCACTCGCTGCAAGGGGTCACAGTCAGATTACACCCCCTCAAATAGCCTCCATGCCACTGCCCACGGTGCTCTCCACAGAGAGCCACAGACCACACCCCTTGCAGATATGGCATCTAGGTCTAGTCCCCTCCCATTCAACAATGATTTTGTCCACTGGGGAACTTGTATTAACTGTTTTTTTTCCACTAGTTACTGAATGCAGAACTACATTGCTTTCCCTATCACTGCTGATACAGTAGTCATTATGTCAAGGCAGACAGCTTGTGAGAGAAGACAGGGGCTGCATTGGGAATGCCCACCAGTTGAATGGTAGGCATGTTAATCTAGTTGCTATAGTCATGAACCAATAATCCATGCAGATTCTTTTGTTCATCTGGCATTGTGGTCCACCTGGTAACTGACCCTCTAATATAGTAACAATATGTTATTCCAATAAATAGTCTTGACAATGCCTCCTAGAGGAGGGGATGGGGCCCTCAACCAGTGGGGCCTACTAGGGATTTACCCTGTACCCCGATGGGCCAGTCCAACTCTGGGTATCCATTTTAAACAGACATCTTTAGAAGAAATGTACTGCATCATCTGTTTGCCCCAGATTTATAGTCTAAATAAAAATGATAGTAAAATGGTATAATATAGGGGTTTAGATTGAGAATGAACTTTCAGCAGCTGCGACAATGAGTAAATGTATCTAGACAAAATGTCAGGATCACCACATAGAGACTTTGGCCAAAAGTGGCAAAAGATTGGGAGCTCACCCTCTTCAGAGGTGCAGCAGAAGAGGTGTTGACTCTTCTACTCTAAACCAGAGTATGTGGTAATGGAGCACAGATGTCAGGATAGGACCTTATGTTGTAATTCAATAGCACATCGGGTTTGTCCTGTGAAATGTGTTCACGGGGAGCAGTAGTTCCCAAGTGGCTTCTTGATTTCCCCATTGCACGAAAGCTTGCAGATAAGATAAGTAACAATCTCAATTACATAACATCCCATTATGTACTAGTTAAAAAATCCCCACATGATGGATGGTATGCCATGCTAAGGAACAGGTTCAGTAAGTCCATGTACTCCTCCTTTGTTAAGAAGTCAACAACAGGGAGGATTGGTATCTCATCCATGTCTGCAACATCAGAGACAGTATTGGGGTTGAAGGGAGTGGAATCAGCATCTGTATAACTAACCAATGTGTGGCTTGGAATAGAAGAAACAGTGCAAGCAATAGCTTCAAACCTACAAGACAAAGCCTAGTATTCTAGAGAGGCCTTCTGTTCAAATCCCTACACCACAATTCTCTGTCTCAACACTAGGGACTAATACACTATATGGACAAAACTATTCAGATGTTTGACCATTACACCAACATTGACTGCAATGACATTGTATTCAAATACAAATACTTTAATATGGAGTTGGTCCCCCTTTTGAAGTGATAATAGCTTTCACTCTGCACCGAAGTTGAGAAGGCCTGGCGCGCAATCTCCCTTCCAGTTATCCCAAACGTGTTTTATGGGGTTGAGGTTAGGACTCTCTGCGGGCCAGTCAAGTTTTTCCACACCAAACTCATCAAACCCTGGCTTTGTAGTACTTGCTTTGTGCACTGGGGCACAGTGATGTTGGAATAGAAAAGGGCCTTCCCCAAACTGTTGCCACAAAGATATCCCAAACCCTGAAAAACAGCCCTATACCATATCCCTCCTCTGCCAAACTTCACAGTTGGCATAATGCAGTCAGGCAGGTAATGTTCTCCCAGAATCCAGCAAACCCAGACTCCCCCACCTGACTTCCAAACAGAGAAGAGTGATTTGTCACTCAACAGAACACGTTTTCACTGCTCCACACTCCAGTGTTGTTGTGCATTACACCACTCCAGCAAACGTTTGCCATTTTACTTGCTGATGTGAGGCTTACATGCAGCTGCTTGGCCATAGAAACCCATTCCATTAAGCTCCCGCTGTACTGTTTTTCTGCTTACATTAATGCCAGTGGAAGTTTGGAACTCAGCTATGGAATAAGCAAAGTATTGGCGCCTTAGCAGTCATTGACCCTGCTCTATGATTTTTCATGATCTTTCACTTCGTGGCTGAGTTGCTGTTGTTCCTAAATGCTTCCACTTTCTAATAATATCACTTACTGTGGACCGTGGAATATCCAGCAGGGATGAAATGTCACGAACCATCTTATTGCAAAGGTGGCATACTATCACAGTTCCACGCTTGAGGTCAGTGAGCTGTTCAGAACAATCCATTTTGAATGACAAATGTTTGCAAATAGAAATTGCATGGCTAAGTGCTTGATTTTATACACCTCTGGCAAGGGATCTGATTGAAACACCTCAATTCAATAATTAACAAATGTGGCCAAATACTTTATTCCATATAGTGTATGTCAAATGACATGACAAATTTTGCTTTATCTGTTTTGCATCCTGCACCATCGATTTTTCAAAATCAGTGATATTACCAGATGCAGCAACCTCACCCACAGGAATTGAAAATGAGGCAAAACATCATCGTTATGTCATCGGATCTTGCGAGTTTTGGATTCTATAAGTACCACCCTCCACGGCGATCCAGTGTCATTTCTCAGAGGGACACAGAAGGGGGAGCACGGTTCTTGGCAGTCTCTAGTGCAGTTGGGCAGCGTCATGAGTAGAATAGAAAGAGGAGGGATAGCACTGTTCTTCAAAGTCTCCAGTGACATTCAGGAGCGCTCCATTGCTCCATTGCTAATTGTCATTGTTCAAATAGAAATAATAGGGCTGACAGCCTTGGTCTTCTAAATCTGCAGTCAAATTGTACGGTGTTATATAGGTAACACACAAACAGGAGAGCTCCACTGATAATTGTCTTTGCTGAAATAGAAATAATAGTGCTGGCAGTCTTGGGGGTAAATGTATCAAGCTGAGAGTTTTCCGGCAGGTTTAAAAAACCAATCAGCTTGAAGCTATCATTTATTTAGTACATTCTACAAAATAATAGCTAGAATCTGATTGGTTGCTATAGGCAACATATCCGCTTTTCAAACCCGCCGGAAAACTCTCAGCTTGATACATTTACCCCTCAGTCTTCTAAATCTGCAGTCAAATTGTATTGTGTTATATAGGTAACGCACAAAGAGGAGAGCTCCATTGCTCTATTGCTAATTGTCATAGCTGAAATACATGTAATAGGGCTGGCAGGCTTGGTCTTCTAAATCTGCAGTCACATTGTACTGTGCTATATAGCTCACACACAAACAGGAGGGCTCCATTACTATTTGTCATTGCTGAAATAGAAATAATAGGGTTGCAGTGTTCATCAAAGTTTGCAGTTACATTGTACTGTGCAATAGCTCACCCAGTAATAGAAGAGGTGGCAATGTTTAGTGCTGAAACAGAAATATAAATAATAGGGCTGGCAGTGTTATTAAAAGTCTCCAGTCACATTTTACTGTGCCATAGCTCATACAGAAACAGGAGGGGTGGCAGTGTCCTTGTCACTCTCAAGTCTTCAGTCACATTGTTCTTGTCACTCTCCAGTCTCAGTCATGATGATACTAATCCCTCTACCACATGTGCTAAACCCTATGTTAAAGTGCATAGTGGGAAACATAATGTAAATAAAAAGCTTGTACCTTTTTTTAAAAAAAAAAACCTCTCTAGTAAAGGTGAAAGTTTACTGTAGAAAAACATAAAATTGCCAACATGCCATTCTACACAAAATATTACCTAGCAAACCAGCACCAGCTAGCTCCCTTCTCTCAGCTAAATCTCAGCAACTGCAATCTACACTGTCATCATATTCACCCTCATCATTGTGTACATCATCCTCAAACAATAAGCTAGCGCAAGCAGAAATGAGATGGATCTACCGATTAAAAACTTTAAAACCTGGTGGCCTTAATGTGGATTTTGAGCTTAAATGGTTCTTATGATGTTTAATTCAATATCCATACATATATATATCCTTGCTAATCCATTTTTTAACTTCAATGATGTTGGATTATAATGTTTTTATGTTTTTAATTGTTATATACAGAGTATCTGTGTACATTAGTATGGTTAATAATATATAGGGGTATATGATGTTATAGAAAGACCCTTATTTATATATACATTTAATTGTATTTATAAAGTTATGTATTCATCTATGGTATAGACCTGTGTACAATATATTAGGTCATAGAAGTTATCTATTTGTTGAGTTATAATATTGTGTTTTGTTGTGACCCCACATCTCTTGCCAACTATCGCCCTATCTCTCTTCTCCCCTATGCCTCTAAATTACTTGAGCGAATTGTCTGCAGCCGCCTAACCAGGCACCTCTCGGACAATTCCCTCCTTGACCCTCTCCAATCCGGCTACCGCCTCCTCCACTCTACCGAAACTGCCCTGGCCAAGGTTACTAATGATTTCCTATCGGCCAATCCATTTCTTCCTACTGATCCTCCTTGACCTTTCCGCAGCCTTTGACACCGTGGATCACCCCCTCCTGCTGCAAACTCTTCTCTCTCTGCCTCTCTGGTTCTGTCCACGCCTGGTTCACCTCATACCTCGCTAACCGCTCCTTCTCTGTATCCATGTCTGGTTCTTCCTCCTCCCCCTACCCTCTCGCTGTAGGAGTCCCACAGGGCTCCATTCTCGGCCCTCTACTCTTTTCGCTCCATACTTCCTCCCTTGGTGCTCTCATCTCCTCCTTTGGCCTTCAGTATCACCTTTATGCTGATGACATTCAACTTTACATCTCTTCACCTGATCTTTCCTCCACCCTCCTCGCTCAGGTATCTGACTGCCTCTCCGCCATCTCCTCCTGGATGTCGGAGCGCTTTCTCAAAATCAACATTTCCAAAACTGAACTCATTGTCTTTCCTCCTCCCAGCCTCGCATCCCACCATGACCTCTCCATTGTCGTTAACAACACCACCATCTCCTCTGTCACCCAACTCCACTGCTTGGGTGTCACCCTTGACTCCTCTCTCTCTTTTGCCCCCCACATTCATTCTCTTGCCAAAGCCTGTCGCTTCCAACTACGCAACATCGCCCGCATCCGTCCCTTTCTCTCTCAGGAGGCCAACAAAACCATTATACACGCACTCATCATATCCCACCTGGATAACTGCAACCTCCTCCTCACCGGCCTTCCCCACTCCCGTCTCTCTCCCCTCCGCTCTATACTCAATGCGGCCGCAAGACTCATCTAACTCTCACGCCGCTCCTCCTCTGCCTCCCTTGTCTGCCTTGCCCTACACTGGCTCCCCTTCCCCTACAGAATTATTTTCAAACTCCTCACCACCACTTACAAGGCTCTCTCCCACTCTACTGCCCCTTATATTTCTAACCTCCTCTCCATTCACACTCCCACCCGCTCCCTGCGCTCGGCCAATGACCGCCGCCTCTCCTCCACTCTGATCACCTCTTCCCATTCCAGAATCCAGGACTTTTCCCGTGCAGCCCCCCTTCACTGGAATGACCTCCCTCGCTCCATCCACCTCTCTCCTACTCTGTGCTCCTTCAAACGTGCACTCAAAACTCACCTCTTTCTCAAAGCATACCAACCATCTACTTAACCCCCATCTCCTCCACTCATTCTTCCCTCTCTCCCATTCCCTCAACTGGCTCCTCTTGTGCCTGGTCTGTTTAACCCTCCCTTAGGATGTAAGCTCGCTTGAGCAGGGCCCTCTTCCCTCCTGTCTCCTTACCCGTTCTTCTGCTCCGTGTCTATTGCATCTGCCTGCCTGGAGTTTCTGAAGTATTGGTAATTTTGTTTATTGTTCTGTACTGTTATACCCTGTATAGTCTACTGTTTGTACTATGTGCGGGGCTACGGAAACCTTGTGGCGCCTAACAAATAAATGATAATAATAATAATAATAATATGCATTTATTTATTCGTTACAGTTTTCCATGTTATTAATCTGACGAATTTATGTGTGTGACCATCCGGTTAGCGCTGTGAGTTATACTATTGCATCTATAACAGTCATTTTTTGAAAGTAAGTGGGCTTTCTTGTATATCTTTGGCAGCTTCTGGACATTCATTAGCGCTCATTTCTGTTATCCTTTGCTCTATATCTCAAACAATACTAATTCATCCCTGCTGGAATCCACCATCACAGAAGTCAGAGTACTTTGATGTAACTGCCGGTAATGGCCTTCCTCATGGAATTTGTAGTTCATTTTATGGAAGAGCTGTCACGATTTTTCGGCAATTCTTTTAGACCAGACCAAATGTCAAAATGTTGTGGACACTAATATGCAGTACCACTGGGTGTCTTGGGAAAGCAAAGTTTTTTCCTAGCAGCAATTTCCAGAGAAACTGAAGGAGGAGACGTCATTGTGTCCTGTACCACTCGAGCTGTGAGCTTGCTGACCACAAGCTCATTGCATTTTTTGAGATCTGGTCCAGTTGGAAAGAAAGAGAAGATATAGCTCATAAACCGAGAATCCAGTACAGTTGCCAAAATGTAATAATCCGATTTTAAGATGTTGATAACTCTTGGATCCTGGCGAAGCGAATAAAGTACTTAATCTACAAGTCCTACATATTTAGCGGAATTGCTCTTACTGCTTTTCAAAAGTCTAATTAGGGGAATCACTTGACTCAAGCTAACAGTGTCTGCACTCTCTTCACAGGTGACAACTTTCAGTGGTTTCAGCACCTTGCACAACACAGAAAGTATTCTCCACTACGCTGGACTAAAGTACATTCCCCCTAAATTCTATTCTTCTTGCTGCTGCTGCATTCTCCTACATGCTGTTGCAGAATCCCAGAAATGACCCTAAATATATCGGGACACAGACAGCATCTCCTGCATGTCATTGTCATTTTTAAAAAAGTTCTGTACCACCAAGTTGATTGCGTGAGAAAAACAGGGAATGTTATGGAATTCCCCCCACTGTAATGCTCTAACAATATTGGTGGCGTTATCAGAAATCACATATCCTCAGGAGAGTCCAAGCAGGATAAGCCATGTTGCAATGACATCCCTTAGTTTTTCAAACAGGTTTTCATCGGTATTACCTCTGACCTGCGTCTTGTTTCGTCTCTGATAACTACGTCTCACTCCCGCCTTCAAGACTTCTCCCGTGCTGCTCTAAACTTATGGAATTCCCTACCACGCTCAATCAGACTTTCCCGCAGCCTTCAAATCTTTAGATTTGAAGACTTTTTTAGAGGTAACCTTATCCTCAATAACACTATTCACACTAATGCACCCTCACAACTATCCCAATCTCCACTCTGAGCCACATTCACTTCTCTTGTTTCAGCTGTGCCCTCTTCACTTTAGAATGTAAGCTCTATAATGAGTAGGGTCCTCCATACCCTTTGTTTTCATGTCTCAATTAATTTTGTCTGTTCTTGTGTTACATATGTCCTGTTTTATGTATGTCCTTGTCTTTCCTACTGTAGGGTGCTGTGGAGCACTGTGGTGCCTTAGAAATCTACGATAATAATAATAATATGCCTCTTAGTGAAGCGGATGATACACAGAGTAGCCTGCCTCTGAAAAATGTGACGTTCTTGGGTACATCTGCTGCTCTCCCTGCTGGTGAAGGTGAATTATAAACCCAGTGGGCTGTCACAATCATATATCCTTTAGTTTGCCCAGTTCTGATTGTCCACATATCTGTAGTTAAGTGTACAGTGGGTAGAATGGCATTTTGTAGCCCAATATTTACATTTTTACGAACCTTCTGGTAGAGGTGAGCAACAGCTTTTCTAGTTAAATGGTGTTGTGATGGGATTTGGTAACGGGGGCACAAGACCTCAGGTAACTGTCTAAAACAAATTGCATTAATAGTGGATATTGGAGGCAGATCTAATACTAGCAGAGTCGCCATGGCGTCTGTGATCCGCTTTGCGACTAGGTGACAGCTTTCATACTTGCTTCCTCGTGCAAATGATTATTTAAAAGTCAATTGTTGTAAACTACTAGTAGTCTTCTTCTTGGTCTGCTTCTTGGTTGAAGATCCACCCCCAGCAGCAGGAGCAGCGGGCCTAATGCTCAAGGATTCTCCTGAGGAGTCCTGAATAAGGGAGGAGTCATCTCGCCTTAGCAACTTGGATGCAGGACTAACTCTGATCACTTGTGAGGATATTGATAATGAAGGTGTTGGGGGTATAGATTGCAGGTGCTGAGATCTAGCTGAGAGAAGGGAGGCAGCTGATGCTCTACTGCTAATTGCTATTTTTTAGCATAAGTTTCTGATTTTCACAAAAGCTTTCCATGACCTTGCTTCAAATGGCTTAACATGGATGAGGTTCCTAGATGGTTAAAGTCACTACCTCTATTGACTGTGGCCTTACAATGCTACAAATGGCTATGGCTGTTATCAGGATTTGTGTAAAAATAATTCCACACATAAGAGGTGGATTGTTTGGTCTTGTGCCCAGGCATGAAAATGGCCTTCTTCTTATCACTGGCAAGAACGAACTGCTTTCACCTGTGCATGACTTGCCACAGTAGGGTTCATTAACAACACTGTTTGCTTAGGTGCCTTAAGTCCATTGTTAGCTTGTTTTGTGGGGGCCCAAACAAACCAAGCAATTTAGCCACAAAAGTGGTACTGCTTGTCACTGGAGTGCTTGCTTTGTTAAAATGTAAATGTCCTTTTCAATATCTTACAAGATGGAATTATCCTGGGTGGGAGGGCCCAGGACATTTCCATGGTGCACCAATTTATACCATAAGTTACTTGTAAGTGATCCAGTCACAAAAGGTACCTAACTATATTATAATTTTATGGGAATTGGTGCTGATTCGAAGCTCAGTGATGAACTTGCTTTTTGCTGTGATTGTGCTGGATTGATCTTGGTATGATAAAAGCACACATTCCGGGGGGGGGGGGGAGGGTTAGCGCTCATCGCCATGTATTAGCTGTAGAATTACCCCAGTTATCCAAGAAACGGGTGGAGCGATCAAATAAACCATAACTGGTTTCATGATCTAAGGACAATTCCATCTTGCACCACCTTTCAATTCTGCCACTGCTGTGTGCAACTGTGTCCTAGATGTGCTAGGAACTGCCGTGTGTTTGAGTCATTGCTCTGTCGCTTAGCATCCAGACAAGTCGCTGCAGCATTTGTTTGAGAGTGTATGAAAATAATATTGTGACCTGTGAGGTGGTCAAAATTGACTGCAAATGACTTGGAATTAGTGTTATTGAGGTTAATAATAATGTAGGGGAAAAAAAGCAAAATTATGTGATTTTAGCAAAATAAAATAGGGATTTTAGAAAAAAAAATAGGGAGCCAAACCCAAAACACGGAAGGGCGGTTTTGCCAAAACAAAAATCAAAACACAAAGTTAATCCAGAACCAAAACCAAAACCAGAACATGGGGGTCAGTGAAAATCTGTACTTATAATTAGGATAGATAGAAACTCTATAGAAACTGACAAATATGTGTGGCATAGACAATAAGAAATGTAGACAGCAATGTAAGGAAGTGTACCAATGAAATAGTTTATTAGGTAGTGCCGAAGTTCACTTTGGAGATATCGATCATTTTTTTTTTATACATCCAGAAATAATTCATGTTAAGCTGTTTATAAGTTGCTTTCAGGCTATGGTCTTGTGACTTGTATTGTGATTAATTAATTTTCCACTATTTCACATTTATTGTTCTGATTGTATCAGCTGAATCTCATCCTAATTATACCCTACTCTCAAACTTATTTGATGGACCAAATTTTAAGGAATTTATACAATTATAAGTAGCAAGTATGCAAGTACAAATTCCATATATATAAGGTAATACAAGATAAATATAAAAATATAACATAATTACATGTGAGATAGACAATAGACATTAGACAATGGGTAGAGAATGCTCTGGGGTCTATAACTTACAGTGTAAGTCAGGCTTGATGAATACTAGTTGGGCAGGATCTCAGTGATGTCATTGGTTACAAGCGAATTAGTAAACTACATATATAAATAAATGTTGATGATGATGATACTGGTACTGCCAACAAAATAAATGCTTCCATTGTATGTACCTATGTAGGTGACAGGTCTAATTTAATATCAGCTAACCTTTGTCTATGACTGGTGTACAATGGCAGACATTGTCAGCTCAGCCTATTGAATAATAAACATTGTTACTCCATGGTTATTAGGCAGTACTCTACATTCTTGGCTCCAGAACAGCCACTATTCCTCTGATTATTGCTCACTAGTCTTCATTGGCAGAGTCAGCCCAACACATGGAATATCCCTCCCTCAGCTTGTTTCTACAGTTTGCCATGTTACACATTCTCCTAATAGTGCACTATAGAAAACAGTCAGTTTGTTTGTTCACAATCTTTGCATTTAGATATAAAATCTGCACTGAACTACAGCATCCAATAAGCAAATTGTCTTTGTATGTTATGTGCAAGTTTACCGATAAAAGCAAGTGTTGGATTGATCTAGTTTTGTGCAATATTTACACCTAACTATAATGTTAGTAAATGAGCCCTAATGTTGTGTTAAACAATTAGTGCAATAAATTACATGTCCAGTTACAGCCAAAAACTGGACTGGAGAGATGACAGAATAGCTGGCCAATCCCAGCACAATACAAGATAGTACAGACCAAAAGCCCTGTACACAATTAAGAAAAACACAGTTCAAGCTATCCTTTCCAAACATTCACTGAGCAGCATAAATAGGTTTTACATGTTAAAATAGTATTTTGATATATAACAGTTTTCACAATTCAGCAGGATCATGATTTTTAAGATCAGTGGGGGCCTCTACTGGTGACTCTCTATAGATGTCTATGGGTGACGCAGAAGGAAGGGATCCAATACACTTTAAAGAAATGACAGCTGGCTTACAAAAAGATTGCTACAACATTCAGAAGCTGTACTTTTTTTTCTTTTTTATCCTTTTCTCTTCTGTTTCTTCTAGACGTTTACAGCACCTTACCAGCAGTCCACAAAGATATGTGTCAACACCATGCTGTATTGAGAAGACAGCAAGAGTCACAAACCAAATTACCTTACCAAATTATAAGAACACCTCTGCCTAATCATATGTGTGTTAATAGCTTAGCTGCCGTTGGCATTGTGTATGAGAATACTTGCACTTGTCATACACTCATAGTTACACCATGATGTATCCCCTTAGGAGTAAATTTATCATTCTGCGGGTTTGAAAAAGTGGAGATGTTGCCTATAGCAACCAATCAGATTCTAGCTGTCATTTTGTAAAATGTATTAAATAAATGATAACTAGAATCTGATTGGTTGCCATAGGCAACATCTCCACTTTTTCAAACCCACAACTTGATAAATTTACCCCTTTCGGTTATAGTGATAGGAAGAAGGACAATAGAAAAAGTAATAAATGGATTGGTTCCTGCACA
Source organism: Mixophyes fleayi (assembly GCF_038048845.1). NCBI lineage: Eukaryota > Metazoa > Chordata > Amphibia > Anura > Limnodynastidae > Mixophyes > Mixophyes fleayi. The sequence continues at coordinate 79,675,918 of NC_134402.1, forward strand.
ATGAAACTGTTCCTTGTATAATGTCAGTGCTTCAGTACTGATATAATACAGTTTCGTGAAAGTTTACCAACTACAGGCTCCTATCTACACTTTTCCTGTTTAAATTATTTCCATTTAACCAGTATAATTAAATAAATCCAGAAAATATAATACATATTAAGACTGGTAAATCCTGTTAAGTTTGAATACCTTCTAGCTTTTACAATGTAAACACACATAACATTTTACAGACAGTTTTAAAAATGTCATTACATTTTAAGGATATGCAATTACACCATCATTCTTAGCAGAATTGTCATCTCATTGCTGCTAAATCTTTACCTTATTTATATAATGAGGACATTTATTTTGAATATTCCATACCATATAGTGTTAACTTGATAAGAGGCAATCATTAAGGAGTTATTAATGGTATAGTGTTGGTAATTGGAAGACTATGTCATATATAACCACTAAAAAAACAATCTTTGCCAAAAAAAACAAGAACTGCAATTTGCACTGAAGGTTTAAGTATGATGTGACAAGTTCAATCTTGCTTTGTAGGAAAATAAAAGAATATGAAAACTGGCCTTTGATCTATTAAGTAGAAAAATAGATTGAGAACATATTGTTCTAAAATAATAACTATCCTCACCTTAGTAAAATGCAACTGTGCCAGAGAGCAGTTAAATGTGTACTATATGAGAAATGTACTGTTACTACTAAATTGCTAAATTATGCATATTAAATTACAAAATAGACTTGTCATTAGTAAATTAATTTAGTGCAAGGGCCATATCTTGTGGATGATCTTGTTATTGCCCTTAAAGGGATTTATAATCATCTGGTGTTTTTTTCCCAGCAAATGTTTGTTGCTATTTGATACCAAATATGCAAATACACAGCTAATATCAACTATGTAATACCTAACAAAGGAGGGCTTGGAAGCAGGGTGTCTATATGTGATTGGTAGCACTCAATTCTTAGGGGCAGATTCAATTCCCTGCGTTGTTCTTTTGAACAACGTGGGCCACACACTATTACTGTTACTACGGTAATAGCTGCACATTATTACCGCTACTACGGTAATTTCTCCACCGATTTTTGTTTGCAGCTCTGTGAGCTACGAGCAAAAACTTGCGAAGAAATTCCTGTAGTAACAGTAATAGTGCACGGCCCACGTTGTTCTAAGGAATAACGCAGGGCATTGAAACTTTACAACAACAACAAGGGGAATTGAATCTGTACCTTAGAATATAAAACAACACTGCGCAAGGTCCCACAAGTAAAACTTATGCAGACTCACCCATACCTTCAGTGAAGGCCAGATCAACAACAGTGTCTCGGAAGAATTGTGATATTTAAATTAAAAAGTAGTTGTTGTTAGATCACTAAGAGTAGTATTTGTTACATTGATTCCCAATGATCCTTTCACCCCAAAGGTCCCCCTGATGAAAGACCTTTGGGTCTGAATTGAATGTTGGGAATCAGTGTAACAAATATTACTCTTTGTGATTTAGCTACTACTACTTTTTGAAGGATGAGATTGAGATTTACTAAGCAGCTGTTTTGTGTGTGGCTTGTAAACCACCACACATCATGGGGTAAATGTATCAAGCTGAGAGTTTGAAAAACCAATCAGATTCTTGCTATCATTTATTTAGTACATTTTACAAAATAAAGCTTGAATCTAATTGGTTGCCTTAGGCAACATCTCCACTTTTCAAACCCAACGGAAAATTCTCAGCTTAATACATTTACCCGATATGTGTTTTTAGAGCCAAATAGCTAAATTTACTAACCTGAAAACTCAAATGTGATGGTGTGTAAATTTCGCATGCGGTTAGAACAAACAGTTAGAACTAACTGGCAAAAAAAGGCTTATTTTTTTAAACATGGGGGTAACCGCTGATTGATACATTTACCCCATGGTTCTAACACGCAAGACAGCATGCAGGTTAAGCTATCTGGCCTGGCAAAAAAGATAAATGAGTAAGATAAGCATTTATTAGGTCAACATTGGCACATTAATTATGGGAACAATATTAATGTATTAGTTTATAAAGGAGCCAATATAAATTTTTTTAAGGGGGCAAAATAAATTATTTGATTATCATAAATCATAAGAAATACATTCTTATTGCCCGCGTAATGCCTCCATAATCAAATAGTATATTTATATTGCCCCTGTTATAAAATAAAACTAAAATTGCCACCATAATAAAACAATCAATTTATATTGGCTTCTTATTAAAATAATACATTCATTCTGGCTGCTTAATAAATAAATTACTGTTGTCCCCATTATTAATATGAATGTTGATTCCCTAATAAGTACTTAACTATGTATAAAAACAGCTTTTTCTCTCTGGCGATTTTGCTTGATAAAATGCATGATTTCCATGATTTACATGTGTAAAAATCAGGATAGCGTTTTGAAATCATGTGGTTTGATGTGCGGTTTTGCCTTAAGTACATTTCAAGGTTTAGAAACACACATAAAACTGCCAAATCTGCACTTCAGTAAATCTCTCACTAGTCTTGTTTTAAGTCTGTGTTTTTTTAAAAAAAATATTTTGTATTGAGTGACAGTACAGGTTTGCAATGGTTGCAGTAAATTAACATACAAGTTTATTAGAATATAAACAGACTCTGTACCAGTGGACTAATTATTTAAAACAAATTAAAGGACAGGAAAGGAGGGGGTAGTAAAAGCTTGCGCCCATCTATTACTTTTTCCTCTCTTGCTATTTCAATCTCTTGCCATTACTGAAACCTGGATCCCACTTACTGACACTGTCTTTCTTGCTACCCTTTCCTTTGGTGATCTATCCTTTACACACCATCATAACCCTGACGTCTGCTATGGTAGTGGCGTAGGTTTCCTTTTATTTCCTGATTGCACCTTTAACGTTGGTGCTCCTGTATCCTTCATCTCCTTCTCTTTCTTCTAAACTCACAACATAAGTCAATTCTACATTACCTCCATCCATGCCCTTACCTAGTGGACATATTCTCCCACCCACCATGATGGGCCTGGCCTTGACCTCAAGTTCTCTCACCTATGTGACATCCCTGACATCTATAACTTATCCTTCTGCTCTCTGGCCAGAACCCCCTGTAATTCCACCTCCCCTTACCTTCCTCTTCCCCTCCTGCATCCAAAACCTGCGGCACTACTCAACATAGAAACATAGAATTTGACAGCCGATAAGAACCGCTTGGCCCATATAGTCTGCTCATTTTTTTAACCTATGGTAACCTAAAACCCTATTTGATCCTTTGTAAGGATATCCTTATGTCTATCCCAAGCATGTTTAAATTACTCTACTGTATTAGCCTCTACCACCTCTGATGGGAGGCTATTCCACTTATCAACTACCCTCTCTGTGAAGTAGTTTTTCTTCATATTTCTTCTGAACCTGTTTTCCTCCAGTATCAGTGCATGTGCTCATGTTCTAGTGCTTCTCTTCCTTAGAAGACTGTTTCCCACCTGTTTGAATGTTTCAAATATATCAAGGGTTCTAATCCTTGATATATTTGAAAGTTTCTAATATGCTCCCCCTTTCCCTTCTCTGCTCCAAACTACATATTAAGATCTTTTAGTCTATCTGGCCATGCACCATTTTATCTGCCAATTAATTAACAGTGCCCGGGGATGATTTCGGGGCAAAGCCCTGATTGGCTCTCAGTACTATTTAAGGCAGTGAGGACTGAGCCTAACTGCCGGCTATGACGTTCTCTTCCAGTTTGCTACCTGCTTCTGTGCTGTGTTTGGTGAATACCTTTGGATTGCTTTCTGTGTATGACCTCTGCCTGTTACCTGGACTCTGAACCATCGCAAGTTGCAGTGACCTTCTGCCTGTTACCTGGACTTGAACCATTGCTTGTTGCCCTGACCTTCTGCCTTTTACCGGATTTGCATTGTTGCCTGTGGTCCTGACCCTTCTTGTATCTGACGTTTCCGCCTGTGCTCTGTTAGGCCAGTCAGACATTACCATCTCTGTTCCAATCTGCAGACCTCTGGCCTGTCCTTACTCCGTGTATTACCTCCCACTCCTGAGTGCTGCTGTGTGACCATAAACTTGTACTACACTGAGTATAAGACCTGGGGGCATCCGAGTACCTGTGAGCAGAACCAGTCTCTACGGGAAAGGCGGCTGCTATAGGTGAATACCTCTTCCGCTACTTCTACAAGTTTATGATGCTCTGGTGGCCATAACACCAAGCATCTGATTTGCGATTCTCATTGCTTTGTGACATTGCTTACTTACCTTTAAGTCACATGAAAAAGTGACTCCTAGATCACTTTCCTCTTTAGTAGTTTCCATTATAAAGCCATTAACACTAAATTTAGCCTTTGTGTTTTTGAAACCCAAATGTATGGGTTGTATTTTTTGGAATTAAACTGTAGTTACCACTCTCTTGACCATTCCTGTAGTCTACCTAGATCATCAATCATTTATTTATTCCCTCCTGGTGTGTCTTTCTCTTCAAAACCATTTGAAATGTCACAAATAAAGATATTAAAAAGGACTGCCCCAAGTACAGATCATTGGTGTACTCCACTGGTAACCTTTCCCTCCTGTGAACGCACTCAATTTACTACAATTCAGTTTTCTATCCTGCAACCAAGATACTATCCATTTAACCATCTTAGAATCCTTTCCCAAGTTTTCGAGGACAGTGTCAAAAGCCTTACTAAAATCTAGATAAGCTACATTTACGCCCCCCCCTCCTCAACCTATTACCTTAGTCATCCAGTCAAAAAGGTCAATAAGATTTATTTGACATGATCTCTCTATTAATGGTTTTACCAGACCCCCTTTAAGCTCTTTTTTTTATCCTTGGATGTATCCTATCTGGCCCCAATTGATTTATCCACTTTCAGTTTTGAGAGTTCAGTTAGGACCTTCTCCTCTGTACTTATATCTACCTCATTTTTATGAATATACTTGCAAGTTAACAGTGATCCCTTCCCTTCTCTTTCTGTAGTGAACACTGAGAAAAATAATTATTAAAATGATCTGCTATTAACTTTTTATCTAGCCTGCCTATCAACCTGTCCCATTCTACTTGCATGTTCCCTTCCACCCTTAAACACTTGCTTATGGCTGACATTGAAAAAAAAATCTCTCGACCCTGCCTCTTAAATCAGCTATTGTCATATCCCTACTCCCAATTTTTTTAAAACTTCTCGAACAGCTAGTCTACAACTGATTACTCCCTTTTGGCCATCTACAGCCATAACTCTCCCCTCTCCATTCCACTGAGACTGCTCTTACCATGGTGACTAATGATCTACTCTTGGCTAAGTCGAAGGACCATTTCTTCCTGCTTTTGCTCCTTGTCATCTCTGCTGTTTTTGACACAGTTGACAATCCTCCCCTCCTTGACACCCTTCACTATCTTGGCCTTCACCAGCCATTCTTTTCCTCTAACCTTTCTAATTGTTCATTCAGTGTCTCTTCCTCTGGTACTTGCTCCCCTCCTCTCCCTCTATCTGTCAGTTTCCCCCAAGACTCTGTTCCTGGCCTATTTCTTTTCTATCTTTGCACCTCCTCTGTTGCTCAACTAATTGGTATTTTGGACTCTAATATCACTTCTATGATGATGACACCTGACTTCTCTCCCTTTCTCTCCCCTTGTCCAACTGATTCTCTGCCATCTCCACCTGGATGTCTGGACACTACCTCCAGCTCAGCATATTCAAAACTGAGTTTAATGTCTTTCCACCACCCAGTGTCACATCCCCTCCTCCTTTCTCTGTTATGGTTGATGGTCTCACCATTTACTCTGTTCCCCATGTGCTCTGCACTGGGGTCATCATTGAATATGCCCTCAATCCCCCCCTGTCCCACATTCAGGTCCATACCCAATCATATCACCTCCACCATTGCACCTTTGAAAAGTTTTGTAATTTCCTCTCACTGGAAGCCAAATCAATTATCTACGCTCTTGTCATCTCCTGTTTGATTATTGCGATCTCCTCCTTTCTGGCCTGAATGCAGTTTTACTTCAAAGCTTCCTCACCTGCTGTTCCATTTCCCCTCCACTGGCTCTTCATTTCCTCCAGAACACAAATCAAGCTGGCTCAACTATAAAGCCATCTCTAAGGCCTTCACCTCCTACATGTTCCAACTTGTCAAGAAATACTCCTGCACTCACCCAACCCGTTCTGTCAATAACTTTTGTCTATCCTCTCTTATCATCTCACATATTCAGGACTTCATCTGCCATGCTCCCCAAATTTGGACTTCCATACCTCGCCTGCCCAGCCACATCATTCATTCTTTCAAGCACTCCCTAAAAAACTCATCCTTTTTACTCTTACCTACCCTATCACATCCTCAGACATTTCCCTTTTCATGCTCCACCTTCCCCTTCCACTATTTTCCCTCCACCCCTATTGTCTTCATTGTTTCCCCGCTGCATCCTTAACAAGTCCCTCCTCTCATGCCGCCTACATCTTCTACTCACTTCTCTCCACCCCTATAGTCTCTGTTTGCTTTCCTGCCCCTCTTGAATGTTGATTCTCATGATCTTGGCCATTGTTACCTCCTATCTCCTTGTCCTCTTTTTAAGGGTTCTTTTGTTTTAGTTGTGTCTTCTAATGTAATTGCTTTCTGTATTGTCACTTTTTGTATTGATTTTATACTGATTCAATTGTTTCTCTTGCTCTTTTCTTATTTGTATATGATTGTTTTCATTTTGTATATTGTACAGTGCTGTAGATTCTGTGACACATTATAAATAAACTATGATGATGAAGATGTCTTATTATATGGAGAAATCTAACAGAAGTGTGACTAAAAAAAGAATATGAACATAGTGAATCAACAAAAATATAAATTAATATTTTAAAGGAGTGCATTAAAACGTATTGTCAGTGTAATAGTTATTTAACCAGGGGAGACAAGTTTTATTAAAAGTTTTCAAATAAATATTCACTATGGAGGTCATATATTCCATTATATAACCATACCAAACTCTGTTTATCACGACTGTAAGGCAAGGAGGTCAGGGGATCTCGATAAAACTGTGATTTGAAAAGCAACTGTCAGGCGCTGTCCCTGTGCTGTGTCCGTCACACAGGGACGGACGCCTGCTTCCTGCAACAAGCGCCTGGTTGCTAGGCAAACAGGCGCACTTCCGGGTAGACGGCAGCAGCGTGTCCCGTTGCTAGCTACTCACTAATTCCGGCGGTGGTGATCAGCGTCACCACTGCCAATAGGTAGCCATGCCCCCCTATGCTATTTATAGGCAGCTCTGACACCCAGTGGGTGCCAGAGTATTAGGTCCCTAATCTCCAGCGTTCCAGTGTGTTATTATCTTGGTGCTTTTGTGTATGACCCGGCTTATCCTGACTATCCCTGCATCTGTGCTCCTCGTGAATTGACCCAGGCTACGTTTGACCATTTTGCTATCTCCTGCGCTCCTGATATTTGACCCGGCTAAGTTCTTGACTACGAATACGGATTCTCCCACTGGTTTCTCCTGACCTCTCGGATTGACGCGGACCGCCTGACACTTCTTCCATCCTATCACTTCACTGGTTGCTCCCTCTGAGGACCGTGACCTGCGTGTCTCACGCAGCAAAGACCATACTTCCTTGCGGGGGTTCCTGGCGAAGACCTGGGACACGTTAGACTCCGCGCCTCTTTGGTGAGTAGTGCTGAAACCAGTAAGCTGAATATTCCTGAATTTCGTGACAGCAACAGCATTACAAAAATACAAATGTATTAATTGAGTTATTTATGAACACTTCGGTACTAGTAGAAGAAATAATTCTGGTGTAAAGATAAAAGTAATGTTAGTGAAAGATCTTATTATTTTTTATTTCAGTCTAAAATTTTGCAGGTTAGAGCAGTGACACCAGATATGAGCAAACCTACAAATCTGAGAGCACTGTCTGGAACAGGGGTCTGTAGATGATAATGGAAAGACATGAATCTTGGAAGGAACAAGATGCCAACTTGTAGGAACGCTCTTGATTTTGGTGCATATTGAGGATTTAGGTAATTATTTACATATTATAGGCGAGGCTCCAAAAGTTAGTGTAACTTCAATTTTCTGAACCCATCAAAGGGATATTTTTCGGGGGTAGCAGACAATATTTTGTATATAACTAAAATTAAACCTTTAAATGTATAATGAAATACACAAAAATTCTAATTTTAAACAATATTTATTTTGTCCTTTTGGATAAATAGTGTAAAAAAATTGACAAATTTGTAAGGATTGATGAAAATGGTGTTTGGAAGGATGTAATCTTGTTTGAGATCTGAAAAAGCTGGGGATGAACTGGCACACAAAGCCAAACAGATGATGCTTACACAGGTCGTCTGCTGAACCACTTTGCTGCACTTTATTTAGCAAAATGCGGGAGTCTCCCAGACATTCCGGGAGAGTTGGCAAGTATGTACTAACATATACACATAGACACTGAAATTTGAAATACATACATTCATACACAGATAGGAAATGCACATTTATAAATAGATTAAATAGCTGAAGTAGGCAATGCATTGTATTTCAAGTAAAATATATTATGCTTTCCACACTGTGTTAATATATGTGAAAAGACTGTTATTGAAAATAACTATTGTTAATAAGAATACATATTATCTTAAATAAAACTTTTTGGAAAACTTTTCTTGATATAATATTCATTGTTCCCTGTTTTATCCTGTGGGAATCAGAGTAAATAGAGCAGACAGTGAAATAAGAACTGTGTTTAAACTACCCTTTATGCGTGATAATGCAGATATGTATTACATGGTCATTACGGTATTAACATTATTAATATATTTGCCTCATCGTTGGACCCTCGTACTTTCAGACAACAATATCAGATTCTCAGGGAAGTATGCACCGCTTTAAGCACCTTTTTTACAGTACTGTACTGCAAAATCACATGAGCAAATTAAATACATTGTGTTGCTCCCACCATAGCAGCATGCTATCACACCTTGATTGGATGTTCCTGGAATGCAGATTAGTGTTCCATTTGCCTGTAAAACCTTCAAACTTTTTTTAGACAACTGGCCAATTTTCCAGACTTCTCATCCCTGCAGCAGAGAGCACTTATCACCTTAGATTCAATTCCAAAATACTGTTAATGGTTCTTAAATTCAATAAACAATCTGGTCTCTCTACATTTGCCTACTATAGTCTGTTAAATCTGCCTCCAGCTTAAGTTATTTTTAACAGCTGCCACTTCATATTATTTGCATGTGTGTAATTATAATGAAGAATTGCCTTTTTTATGTAACCAGAAAAACTGTATATGATGTACTCAGGACATACTTGAAAATGAGAGGTAACTCTGAATTTCTTTCTTTCTGACAAAACATTTTATAAACATATAAATATGTCTGCAAGAAGTTCTATCAGAAATGTTTCTGGCTATTTCAGATGTTTCCTTGACTTCAACAGTTTCCCTTACATTCTATCTCCTAACTATGTTTCTAGCTGTGGAAATTCCTAGATGTGAGTGTTTTACACACTTCCCCAGCATTGTAACAGTCATTCATCTTCATTTTCAAGACCTCAGTCAGCTGTTTAGAGATGCACATCATGGAGGAGAGAAGGCACAACATTCTGAGAGGAGACATAGCTCAGAGAATTTATTCACCTCTCGAGTTGCCTTTCCCTGACTTATATTAAGACCTGAAGAACTAGACAAGTTTTGAGACCTGAAAAAGTATTAATATATCAAATAGGAGGATAGCCAAGCATATACCACATTAACTATTTTATCTATTTCCAATCTATTAAATGTATCAAATAAATAGTAAATGTGCATGAACATGTTCAGAAATATGTGATGTATAAGTTTGTTTCCAGCATAGGTTATGTTGACCGATTTTCACTGAAAATTCATTGAAACATGCAATTTTCACCAGCTATACTACACTACTTAATTTTTAAAATATAATTATCTCTTTGGCCTACTGTACATTTTCTTGTCTTGTAAAACAAGATTTATTCAGTTCTCTATCTTAATGTATACAATCCAATCTGTATTTACTATTTTTTTTATAATAAAGTAAATTAGTCAACTTTTTGGTTCTTTTGTGCCAACCCAACAATTATATGTTTTTGATGTCATTGTGCTTGATTTTGTATTTTTTTTACATGGATATGTTTTCAACAAACCTCAATATCCCTGTTACATCTTGTGATACTTCACTTTTATTTGTTCATGACTACCTTGCAAGCTTTTGTCCTGACCTTAGTTTCTAGATAAAATGTACTGCATGTTTCTATGACCTCTGGTTATGGGCTCATAAATGACTGCAGGCAACTACTATCCTTAGATATAATTTGTCTCCTGACCTTTTCTGACTAGTGCACCTAAGAGTACTGTTTTGTACATATTGTACAAGCTGTAGAGTGTCCAAGTAGAGGATTACATGTCATCTCTGAATGGTACGTTCTAATTGGACCCTCCTGAATCTTCTACACCTATTTATTACATTGTATCTGATTCAATATTCACAGCATTAAGAAGCACAAAATGGTCACTCCACAGTGAAAAAGCAGCTTTGGACTTCCTTTGCTCCTTGATTTGCACAACAGCAAATTAGGTTTACGGTGTAAGATGGCGACTTTGTTGAGTGAGTGAATTAGGCGCAGTGAAGGCATTCTTACTGAAGTACGCAACTTGATTTGTGTAACAGTGCAGAATTGATTACTGTAATGAGGTAAAGGGGTGAAGAGGACATGTTAGAGGGGAGCACACAAAAAGACTTCAGTTTGCATCAGGTCTGAGCTGGCAGCCATCAGGTCAAGCCCTACACTTTTAATGGGATCTGTTTTAATGCATCCATGTCCCTATTATTTCAGGTACACTCCCAGTAATATAAGGCATCCGAACACACACAATAGTAACACATGTAACAAAAGTAGTCATAGGTGAGGCTAAACTCAGCAATATTTTAGGTGAAAATGAAATGGTTATTTTATTGAAATTATTGATAAAAATAGTGGTAAGAGTTTGGACTTTTATGTGTCATTTACACTTTGTGGAGTCAGTTCCCAAGAGGGGAGAGTAGAAGTGCACCTTGAAGTGCACAGGTCGGATTATCCAGATACCCGGTTGAAAAACCAAAGGGTTTTGTTGTATACCACATACAAGACCTGGATCACAGAAGATGAGGCAACAACATGTCTGACAATTTACACACAAATTAAACTATCATGATTGCATAAACAATAAGTCCACAAAACCCCTCAAGTTAATCAAAAAGTTGGATTTTAAGCTAGCTTGACACTTGCAAATTTTATTTCTGTAAGTACATTCTTGTCATGCAATGGAAACATGGGCAGATGTTGATTCAGATGCACCGTATGCCCATATTACAATCCACCATTGGCCCAACTTAGTTGAGGGCATACTGATTAATGCAAAGATCTGCATAACAATAGTCTTGCATACTTTGTGAATTCATGGATATTAGAGTCAGCAGAATTGTGTCTCCAAGCAATTGTATGTGACTATCAACTGTAGGTTGACACTAACTAACATCCAGACAAGGGTAACACTTTCTCTACAAATTTGGTACAACAACTATTATTGTAGGTTGTTTCCACGTGACTGTGCTATTGCAAACATAGTGCTACTGAGTTTTTGTAGAACTGCAGAAGATTTCCTAAGCTTCCGTTTTCACATAAAAATTAATAAACTGGTGTAAATGGTATACAAAGTATTGAAAATTAAAAAGTCAGTTATCAGAATTGAGGTCACATGGACACGTTACTGCAAAACCTCAAAAAGCAGGCATAAAAACTCAAACAATGCTGAAGTCTGAAAACTGAAGTAAACACTCTAAAGCAATATATACAATTAATACAGTAAGTGTTTAATATAAAATTACATTAAACAAAAAAAAAAGTAAAATATGATCAAACTGATTAGTACTCACTCACATGTCACATTATTTATACTATATGTCCATTTTTTTTCTCCTGTTCACTAATTCCACTCCTTCTTCTCTTTCCTTTACCTTCATTCAAATTCTATTTAATCTCTTATTTCTACATCACTTTCAATTCTGCCTCCCCCTTATTCACCATTCCGCTCTTTACATATGTTGCCTTCTTTCTCCTCTCTGTCAACTGCTACAACTCAGTTTCTCTTCATAGTTCAGTTTGAGCCCTCCTTGGTTTGAGCTGCTGGTTTGCAATTAGCCAAATAAAATGGTGTGGTGGGAGTCTCGCTCCACAAAGTGATAATGAAGAGTGGGCCCTAGTGTAGCATGCACTGTCATTCAAGTCGTTCCTCCTGTTATTGTTAGGAATTAACAGCAAAAGGAGGGTATGGTGTAGTCAAAACATAATGGAATTTCTTGCAGTTCAGTGCAGTGGGCAAAGTGGGGGTGTATACGGTGGTATGCCATATCGCCACTTCTCCTACTGCCTTTATTGTAAAACTATCAACTATATTGTAAAACTATCAAATTCCATTCACATTTTTCATACCGCCACGTTTAAATTTCCATTCCGCCACATCTAAATATTCACTTCAACCATTAGTTCAGTGCAAATAATTATTTAAAATAGAAAGGTTCAAGCACACTGGATATTGTATTAATCAAGTTAAGCCAGATGAAAACACAAACTCTGAGGTAGTGCAGGAAAGAGTTACAGCCAAAAGGCAATGTATAAATATAACATCATTTTTGTGGAAATGTAGGTATATAACACTCTGTGTTGTATACTAGCATTGCTACAAATACAGTATTATATACCTGCATTTCCATAAAAACTGTATATTTCTGCTTTGCTACAGTCTTTGTAGCAATGCAGAAATATACAGTTTTTATGAAAATAGCTTGACAGTTGAACCCAAATCGAACCAGTCCAATAATCACGAATATACCATGAACAAATTCAAGATCCTGGAACTGACCAATTGCAATCAAATTTTGAACTTGTTGTTCAAATAATTTGAGCATCTCTTTTGCCTAATCCATCTGTCTGTAACCGAGAAACAGTCCTGTCATGTCAGACTGAATTATCGGAATAAACTTCAGAACCAAACTAGCCATGGTGTTTGCCTACACATCCCTCTTTTCTTTAGAGCTGAACATGCTCATTTGAAGTTTAGTCTGCGATAGACACTAGCACCAGAAATTTTGGAGACAGCAGTCAGAATAATGCAAGGAACTGAATAACAGGAAAAATATATGTATTCATACAGGGCAGAAAATAGGGAAAATGGTCCAGTGTACAAGCAGAGGTCAAAACAGGCAGCAACCCAGAGAATTATCAAAATCAGACAGTGTCAGAACCAGAATCAGATGCAGGTAGCAAATGGCTGTACCCATCAAGGGCAGTGATGATTACAGCTGCCTGCACTAAAAGGTGCCTGCGGCCAATCAAACAGCTCACTGGAGGTGGCCCCACACAACTGATTCAGCTGATGGGGAGAAGCTTCATGAACCGATGGATCACCTGTGCCATCACTCCTGACAAGTTCTCACTTACTAACAGTGTTGTCTCACAAACACAGTTTTTAGCATAATCACAGAAGCAACAAATATACTGCTCTTGGGGGCATTATATTACAGTTTACCACACAAACTATTTTGCAACCGTATAATGCCTGAATAACATGTTAATTGCAAAAAATAGACTAACCTTTATTAAAAAAAAATAATTAAGGTAAATTAATTAAAAACACACCTTTCGTTTAACATTATTTACCAATATTATTTTCCAATCCAAAAGCTATCTAAGTGTGTAATGTTGCCCTTCTCCAGCAACTGTTTCTTGATTCACAGTTTACAGCAAATAGTTTATTGTAGATATGTTTATTTTATTTCTAAAATGTGCTTTCATTATAAGGACTGGCAAATATGAGAAATTAAAATAAAAGCAAGATAATTCCCTTCTTTAATAGTTCATTCAATGCATGTCATGTTCAGAGTGGGCATAATTCATTAAGGAATGTAAATGCTGATTTGTGCCATATTTGAATAAAATCTCTCTGTACATGTCCTGAACTGGACTATACACCAGTGACTGCAAGAACTTCCAATTAATCTTCGAGCGCAAAAGACCCTTATGGCTGCCTATGATTTCATAGGCGGTACGGGGAGGGGAATGGACTTATTCACATAGTTAATGTACAGAAAGGACGTGCCAAGGTTGAGCACACACAGCAACGTCCGATTCAAGCTTTGGGCATCTCAAAGGTGCAAAGCTTCAGGTCAGGTGTAAGTGCTGATTGACAGTGATGACAGTAGTGTTTGCATGCTAGAATCTGTGTTTGCAATCATAAACAACTGTAAAAAGGCATTGTGTGTACAGTGCACATTAATAACATCCTAATAAATGTATTTTATTGGGAACAAAATAAAAAAACACTTTTAAAATGCTTTGTCATGAATGACTATATTATTAACAGGTGACATTTATTGAATCCTGGGACTTTATATTACACATATGTATTGGATGTATTCTGCAGTGTGTTGTCTGTAAGAGCAGAGTGTACCTAGACCTATATTCAACAAGAGACATTTCTTCATATTCTCTCCTTCTTGAATACGGATGTGCATATGTGTATTACATGCCTTTAGCAAATGCAATTTACGTTCGTTTTGTGTTCGGGCCTGGTATGTTTATGAACATATCTTAAAGCTTCCCTGAAGCTTCAAATCAGCATTGTATAGAGAGAGCTTTGAAAAAAAATAAAGAAGAATACATACTTATGACATCTTCTGACACAGGATGTGAAATTATTCATATCAATATTTGGTTTCTTGGTGAGATGTGCAGAAACACCTTTTGGAGTACAGAACATTTTCTTTAACAATTTCGCTCATTCTATAATTCATTTTTATACTGTGATGATGCTAATGAACCAGTTGGTTGCTCTGAAGATAGTGATGGATAGAAGAAAATGTCAGAGAATCAGGGTGTAGGCATTTTGTCATTAATGAACTTCTCAACAGTCATATTGTCAACATCAGTATGTCAACATGTTCATTATGTCAATTGCCACCCGCCAGACCCACCAGCAATACAGCTGCTGGACCCACCAGCACAGTACTCCTGCCGCACCCATCAGCCCAATACATCAGCCACCACAATACACCTGCCAGAGTGGCTGGCGCAATACAGAAATAATAAAGTGTAATACAACAGAACACATTGTTAAAAAAAAATGTACCCAAATACCCCCAACCCTCCACATACAGCTTAACCAACCCTAGCATTGCCAGCCTAGGCTGGTACAAGTAAAATCCAAGCCAAAAAGCATGGTGTGTCCCCGATTTTACTAGCAGCAGCACTTGGTGTTGCCAGCTGGGGAATGGTGGCACTATAGCAGGGGAACCCGCCATAATGACAACCAACCCCAGGCTTGTCAGCACTGGGGAGATAGGGTCTGCAAAAACAAAAGTGGACACCCTAGGGGTACCCTGCCCCATGCTGAAAGCACTTGGACTCTTTCCATATGTCTGGGCGGTGCTGTGGGGTAATAAAAAATATTTTATAGTAAAAACACCATTTTGAACCTGGTGCACTGCAGATCCCAGCAAATCCAGGTAGTCTTTGAAGTTGATTCATCAGAGAACCAACACATGATGGATGATTAGAGAGAAAAATATCTCCACGATCCATTCTTCTGCCGAACCAGCCAAGGCAGAGTTCAAAAATGGATACCATCCTTATTTTCTTTGCAGTATTGAGGATCCTCTACCTTTTGATCCTTCACCATTGATAATTCAACATAAAGAGTCCACCTATTACTCACATGTTGGTCCTTGTGAAGACATACAGGCATTGAGTCTTTATCACAACATATACATTTTTTATCTGTTTTTGACTATTGTTGCTATAATTAATTGGCACTTACAATCTGTTTTCTTTAGCAAATTTTATATCTAATGTATAATTGAATAATTATTCTAATAATACACGACTGCCATCTAGTGTTTATAATGTTACTTGCTGTACCTGTATAAATGGGCTTAAAATAAACTTTAACTATGAATTCACGGACCTCACATTAACTGTGTATACCAATTTTATTGTAAGAGTCTGAATATTAGATATTTGATTGCATTGTGCTAATGATATCATGCTTATAGCTTATATTTCTAATTGGCAAAGTGTAATGCTGCTAGGCATAGTATTTTGTACAACATTGCACTTTTTGGTATCTTCACACACTGTATGTACTTTTGGTTAATGGATCATTGCACTTAAACATAGCCAACTAACTTCAACTATGATATATAGAGTTTATATTGTTAGCATGCATACATGCATTGATCTATTTTATTGATTTCGACCGGTGATCACAATCAAGCTAACTTACGTTCATCACTTCTACAGAGGTATGAACAAATTTTGCAGCAAAGCAGCAGAAAGACATTCTGTCACTAGATCAGAACAGGCTAAAATGGGCAAAAACAAGTGTGGCAAAATAAGCTCAAGGTAGGAGTAATCTTTCTTTATCATAGAAAAATTCTCTGCCTGGTACATAAACTGCAACAGACATAGGTATAAGAATGACAATTTTCATGGGGTGGCAAGAGGTCAAGGACTACTATAGGGCTTGGAACCCCTTTTTCTTGCATTTGGTACCTTGATTTACGATAGTTGTAACAGTGACTAGATATACAAAGACTCCCAATCCTATGTTAATTATTGTCAGTGTTTCAGGACATGGCCAAAAATGCATTATTATTATTATTATTTTTTATTTATAGGGCGCCACAAAATAACCACAGTGCCGGAACAAGAACAAACAATAGTACAGAACAAAGTGAAACAGCACGATACAATTAATAATAAGCACTATAACTCCGGAAGCTCAAAGCACAGCTAGAGAGAAAGGCTGAAAGGGTAAGGATGAGGGATATTCAGCACAAGCTGGTAACCTGAGCCCAAGAAGGTGTGCGCCGATGACAGTTTAAGAGACACTGTGAGGTGCAGAAAAAAGCAAGAGGAGTCACAAGGGAAGAAGGTCCAAGAGGAGGCGGGCTGAATAGCTGGAGAGCAAAGTTAAAAGTGGTGGAAACAGGAGGACAGATAGCCCAGCTCAAAGGAGCGTTCAATCTAAAGGAGGGGTAGACAGACTGAAAGACACAAAGGTGTAACGGAGAAACGGGTAAAGCGGAGACAGAATCATGGAAGGGGGAAGAAGGAATGAGAGGGAGAGGTAGCCAACAAGATGGGTAGTTAAGCGGATAACTGAAAGGCTTTTCAGAAAAGGTGGGTTTTTAATGCCCGTTTGAAACTGGACAGATTGAGGGATATTCTGATGGAGCAAGGTAGCCTTTTCCAATGGAGGGGGACAGCGCGGAGGAGGTCTTGAATACGTCCGTGATTGGAGGATGAAATGAGAGAGTGGACTTCCTTACCCATGTAGAGTGGAAGGAGTTTAGGAGTAGGTGGTTAGGGGGAGAGGAGGGTTGAATGAGGGGGGCAGAAGAGTGAGTGGTGGGAATGGCAAAAGAGTGAGTGGAGGTGGAGGAGATTTCAAGTCTGATGGCCTCATCTGTAGAGGAGAAAAAGGAGGCAAAGTCAATGGCAGTTAGGGAGGATGGGAGGTGGAGCAGTAGTGTGTTGAAGGTGGCGAAGAGGCGGCGGCGGTTAGAGGACTGGGAGGAGATGAGGGATTAAAATAAAGATTGTTTAGCGAGTGAGAGGGCAGAACTGTAAGATGAGAGGTTAGACTTGAAGTGGAGGAAATCAGCCAGGAAACGAGATTTTCTCCAGTGGCTTTCAGAATACGGGTGCATTTTTAAAGGAAGTGGGTAAATTTGGAGTGCCAGGTTTAGGGTTTGGAGTAGCTAAGTTGGATGAAATGGGCAGGGGTGACCGCATCAAGAGGGGAGGTATGGGTGGGGTTGTAGAAGCAGGCCTCCTGATTAGGGCAGGCCTGGGTGGAGCGGGGAGACAGGAAAGTTTTGAAAGAAGAGGACAGAATAGCAGGATCAAGGGCGTCAATGTTGCATCTGGACTGGGTAAATTTGGGCTTCGGGTGCAGAATGAGAGGAGATGGTGATTAGATAGTGGAAAGGGAGAGATGGAGAAGTCAGTAAGACTACATAGGTGGGAAAAGATGAGCTCAATGGAATGACCAAGGCAGTGGGTAGAGGAAGAGGTCCATTGAGAGTGGTCAAGGGAGGAAGAAAGACCGTGCAGCCTAATGGAAGCAAGGTCAGTGGGGTTGTTGATAGGGAAGTTGAAGTCGCCGAGGATGATGGAGGGGAGGTCAGAGGAGAGGTGGTAGGGAAGCCAGGTAGCAAAATTGAAAGGAAAAGGGAGGTAGGACAAGGGGGGTGGTAGATGACAGAGACGCAGAGATGGGTGGGATAAAAGAGACGAATAGAGTGGGCTTCAAAAGAGGAGAAGGAGAGGGAGGGATCAGGAGGAATGACTCGAAAAGTACAAGTGGAGGATAGGAGAATGCCCACTCCACCACCTGGATGGTCTCCAGGTCTGGCGGAGTGGGTGAAGGAGAGGCCACCAAAGGAGAAAGCGGCAGAGGAGGCAGTCGGAATCGGAGAGCCAGGTTTCAGTAATGTCAAGAAGGTTAAGAAAGTTAGACAAGAGGTCATGGATAGAGGGCAGTTTAATGTGGACGGATCTAGCATTCCAGAGGGCAGAGGAGAAAGGGAGGGAGGGAAGTGGGGAGATAGGATAAAGTTTGGCAAGGTTAGCAGTGCATGGGGGAGTGAAGGAACTAGAACATGAAGTGGGGCAAGGGGAGAGAATTGGTATGGCATGTGAATAGGGAGGCATGGTGAGGGGAGAGAGAGGCAGTGGAGGAGCGGAAGAAACAGAGGTGGCAGATAAGAAGTAATGAAGTAAGAGATGGAGGGAAAGTGGAGAGGAGGAGGGAAGGTGTCAGAGGGGAAAAAGAGGAGGCAGGTTAGAGAGTGGCGACAGGAGGGAAGGTGACTGAGAGTAAGGAGGCTGTAGGCAGCATGATGAGAGGAAATAAGGAGGACAGAGGAAGTATGAGAAGCATCAGTTAACAGAGAGAAGGTAGCAGAGAACAGGGGGAGGTCAGAGAATTAGACAAAAGGATAATGCAATAAAGTGAGATAAAGTGGCCTAATATGAAAGTGAAAAAAGGTGTAACATTAAAGCATGGCAAGCAGTGCAATATGAGATAGAATGGTATGAATGAAATTCAGAGTGAAGTGACATGAAATGCAAAATGATATGGAGTGCAAAAAAAATGAAAATGATGAAATAAAATGCAAATAGAGTAGAATAAAAATGAAAATGAATGAAAAATGTAAATAAAAATAAGGCATAGAAGGCAAGGCCTACAGTAAAAACAGTGTAACAAAAGATACAATACCAGATACATACAGTAACTTAAGGTGCAGAGATAAGTATTATGCCAACCCAGGGGATAAAACAAAGTTCATGGAAAAATGTCTGTGAAGTGCCAGGATACTTCATAGGAGGAGCAGGGAGTCCATGGGAGGATATTGGATGACCGTGAGAGAGGAACACTGGAAAGGACCAAGTGGCATGGGTGGGGGGGACCCAGGATGAGTGATGGGGGAGTTAGAGTCCAGGAACCAGGGAAATCAGAGGAGGGGGAAGAGCAGCATGGAGAAGAGCATCCGTGAGCGTCAGGAGAAGAGCACCAATTGTGAAAGTCAAATAATTGGATGATGTTGTTTCAAATTAATAACCATCAATTTAATTGGCTTTATCTGAAAATGTGTATAGCACGCTACGGCGTGGAAGGGCGTATTACGCAATAATACTAGTGAACACTTCTACATACAATTACACTCACACATTCATTTGAAAATAGTTCACCTTAATAAAGTTCCAGCACATAGTCTTTTATAATCAAATGTAATAGATTTAATAATTTAATATAATAATGTTAAAACCACTTTATTGATATCTAAGTTTTAGGATATAGGAAATGTATCATATTTAGTGTCATACTAATCCACTTTCTACCATCTAACATTTGCTACAATTAGCTAAGCAATCGCATCTTGTGTACGCTAGTTATGGATGAAAAAGAATTAATGCTATTAAGATTGTGTTTGGAATGCTAATAGGCTGGTTGAATCAGTATTTCGGCAGGAAGACACATAGGCAGCTGTTGGAGAGTTGGCCCCCACCCTTGGAGAGCAACGTTTGAACCGACCAATGACCTGAATTATACTGGACTGTCCTGAATCCTGAACCAATGGAAAAATGCCATGACATCACCACTGTTTTTCTATGTACCACAAACTGTACATAAACCAGGCACTGTGACCATCATTCAGTCTACTTTGACCACAGGCTTCATGACTGAATGACTGTATACTGGATCCAGTGTGCTGCGTATATATCGGCTGTACTTTATTTTAGTTAATTGTTATTTGTTACATCTTGTTATTAAATCTCTTCTGTGCCACATTGATCGCAGTGGACAATATTTATTGATAGCAACTAGATGAACATAACACAGTGGAGCACAGCAACGTGGAAAGCAACAGCAGTGTTGAGAGGCGGCAGCAACGAGGAGAGGTGCGGCACCCAAGACTAGGGATTCAACCTGAAGTAGGCTGCAATGTACACCAGACATCAGGAGGACCCAGAAAATCACTGGAACCAGGAAACCAGAAAAATTGCTGGGTAGAAGGACGTAAAGTCCTCAGGAGTAGGTGGTGGCAGTGTGAAGAGATGTGAAGAGATGCGGAAACCGAGGCCAGGGTTACAGACCAGAAGTAGCTCACAATGTGGAGAGGTGCGGTACTCGAGTCTGGAGATTCAACCGGAAGTAGGCCTCAAACATGGGCAGAGCAGGCAGCAGGAGGACCAGGAGAAAACGCCGGATAGAAGTCCAAGGAGTGAGCATAGCAGGGCCAGGAAATGCTGGAAACCAAGCTGGATCAATGGAAGAGAGCCAGGTAGAATCGGTGGATGCAGCTAGGCTGGAGCCGAGGGCTCAATTAGAAGAAACCGCCGAAGGGACTCATGGGGAGAATTGCCAACGGGTGCTGGAACTCAGCTGGAAGCAAGGTAAGTAGAGGTAGGCAGGCAACATAGTAGAACCAGGGCTACTCCACAGGAATTAGGAGCGCAGGACTTGGACCCCAGTGGAGCACTCACGCTGCGTGACCATGCAGCACAGTGAGCACTCCACGGCGAGTGTATTTATACATTTTTAATTAAATATTATTAATAATAATTACCAATTAGTACAATAGCTGTTAGAGATAAAAGATAGATAAATTAAATTGTTCATCTTAAAAATGTACATTTACCATAGTCATTAACCTAGTTTTTATTCAGATATCATTTACAGCCTAATCTTATTTGATTGAGAGTATTTTTAAATCTATAATCACTGCCTTGCATGTTATGGTATGTGCTATATATTTAAATCGCTATATCTCATGTTTGTTACTGGACACACCGCACAAAGTTCAGGGTAAAAGTAAAGTGAATAGTTGTTCATCATCATCAATACAGGCTATTTATTAAATGTTTATGAACGCAACACAGTTTTTTAAATAAAGAAATCAATCAATCTGTATTAAATCTATATGAAGTCAATCTATATTAAAGAACAGTCTGTTAGTTATACTAAGACAATATATAATTTAAAAAAGTTTCAGAAGTGTAGAACAGATACCATGACTTCAGAAAGTAGCATGAAGGCTTTTGTGTAAAGTTAATGGTGGAGTAAAACACAGTGTTTGCCTACCCAACAGAAATCATGGTGGGGGGCAACTGTACCAAATATCCTTTTACCAATTATTGACAAAAGTTGAAGCACTTAATATATCCCTTGGCTCTGCACAGCTAGAATAAATAGCCTTGAAGATCGTACTAGTGATGCTGAAGATAATATTTTGGCTCTACACAATGGGTATGAAAGTCATATAAAACAAATATAAATTCAAAGGTCAAGTTGTTATGATAATAATATATTTATTTTCCAGGACCATTAGGTCATGCTAACAAAAAAGTGTAATCTCATGTTAATTAAGCCTTTTCATCGCTGAGTGACCAAAACGTCCGTTGATCCTGAAAGACAGGAAGAGGTAATTATGCTTGCTGGTAGACTCCCTATGCAAATGATCACAGATGAATGTGAATTTTGCAAGTTAAACTGTGTTCAATGCAAGGTAGCGAAATGTTATATCCTGATGGTAAACATTCAGTAGAAAATCTCAGACGCAGTGGTGCCGATAGCAGCAATGTGTGTGTTAAACCCCTCCAGGCTGAGTTATGTGCAGGATGGATTGCTTAGAGGGGCAGGAGGCTGGATTACCTCCTGTCAGGGTATCAGTGTAAATCTGCATAAAAAGCGCACTGTTTGACCATGTATTACCATTATTCCATCTGTTCTTTTGGAGATCATCAGTACCATAAACGAATGTATATAACTGTCCTTATAAGGGCTACTTGAGCTAATAAAACATCACTGCTTCAAGATCCTGCTTTTACAATTACTTACCTGTGCTGTAATTCCTGTGACCTACAGATTAGACCAATCTAATCCATTATCCGGCTGTTCTGAGGTTGGAACCCAGCATTTCAGTACCAATGCTCTACCCTCTACCCTGCAGACCAGGCTGGTGTGATAGACCAGGTGGAACAACCCACAGCAACCCTGATTTGAAGGCAAGAGGTCAGGTGTACCAGCCCAGGTGCCCAGCAAGGGGTCACCCAAGCAGGGAGAGTTACCCAGAAGGACGCAGTTATAGGTGCTGCTAAGGAACCAAATGGTGACAGTAGCAAAGATCCTACTGCGGTTAGACGGTGCATTTGGGATACAGAAAAGGGAACGGTAGTGAGGCAAGCCCAGTCGGACCCTAGCAACACAACAAATAGGGTAGCATAGGAAGTCCATCCTGTCACACCAAACTTATTTTGATGGTGTTGCTATGTCTGTTCCAAATGGAATTCAACTAAAGCAAAAATGTTATTTATTTTTCTGAAATATAAGCTTTTGCTAACATATTAAAATATATTGCTTTATTTAATATTAAATAAAAATAAATAAATAAAAATAAGTTATATTGTATTCAGCTGTGGGTTGGGAACAAGTGTTCATGCTGATTCTAATGTATATGCACTATTGCTTTTTGTTGACTTGATTATTATATATAAATCTGTAACTTCATATAGATCATAGGGACACAAGCCACAAAGGATTTGGATGTTATTTCAACAAATATATTATTCAACTGAGCTCACCCTGGATGACTTTGTAAAAAAAAAAGGCAATAAAAATAAGCAAGTATATTATTACTTTGCTGTTCCTGCTCCCTTTTAATCATATAATTATATTGGGTTTGACACTTTCAACACATCCAGCTATTAGTCTTTCTTTTTGCTGCAGTCACTATAGTCAAGTTGAGTAATACAACCCTGGATGAGCCTCCTCCACCTGGCTTAGTAATGTTACATTAACAATGGTCATAGCTTTGATACTTTTTGTGCACTAATCCTCACTGTTGTCATCAATGCTCCTCACAGCTGCACTCACTTACTGCTCAACATTACATTCTGATCCCTCTAAGATAATGACAGAGGATATTGGTCAAAAATGCCCTGATGATTGCTTGCTTCATGCTCACTGCTGGATATGGAGCCAAGACACATGTTCCCAATGTTGGCAGAAGTTGTGGTGAAAGCCTCTACCATTAAGAGATCTCCAATTGAAATGGAAATAGCAATGAAAGTTGGACTTACTGGTAGAGTTGAGCGGTTCGGATTTAGAGAAATCCGATAGATTTGAGACCTGGGGTTCAGAGTGCAAACAAGTCATGACTCATTTTCGCATGCCAATTTCAAATCTCAAAATGCGGAAAAACGTAATTTCCAGATAAATATTGATGTGAAACTTGTGAGCATTTATTCTTTTATATATAGCCCTCCCTCGTTTTTTCATGTGCCATTTTAGAACAGATAGCGTGCAGGGAGGATGTTATCTGCAATGCTCTGCTCTAAAAACAATGTATAATGTTAAATTACAGAATACAGCATTAGTCAAGGTGAAATCAGGACAGAAAAAACAATAGAATAGTTGTGATTCTTGTAAAGCAGTCTGTAGGGATCAGTCAGCTAGAATAGTTTGCTAAGCAATTGGTTTCATTTCCGTCTGTCAGAGAGTTTAGATGGAGTAGTGACTACTGGTTGTTATTAATACATATACAGTATATATTACTAGTATATAGACTAAGTTAGATATCATTCTGAAATAACTAGTATATTTAGTGGAAAAAACAGTGTGCTATTGCTGTATGCCTATTAGCAGCAGAACTCAAAAAACAATTAGATTTATTTATTTTAAAGTTTTTCTAGTGAAATTAATCTTGTTTAGGGCAGTGACATCTGTATTAATTGTGAAAAAAACTGTGTGTTTTCATGTGAGGATCAGCAGCAGAACCCTTCCAAAAAACTACTATAATCTAAACTGTTTTGTATTTTTCAATACTTGCTAATGGTCATTCATTGACATCTATATTAAGTGGGAAAAAAGGTGCTTGCGCGTGTGGATTTTTTATGGGCATTTTTGACATTCAGCAACTGCATGTAGAACATTGCAGCAGCTGTAAAAAATGTCATCTGCCATGTCACCAGCTGAAGCAAGCCCATTAGATAAATTAAATAGCAACAAAAAAGATAGTGTAAGTTGCAAGAGATAAAAAATGTTGAAACACTATGTACATACTACTTTTGTAACGTTAGGCAGCAGGCATCATGGAAAGTGAAGAGGCAGTAACAATCAGTCATTAGATGACAGAGACTTCAGTAGATATTTAGACAAGTCGATACCCATTTGTAAAGAACTACCTATTTTGCTGTTGTTATATGAATAAATGTTGATGATGATAGACAAAGGTGGCCTGCACCCATACTAAAAAACTTTAAAGAATATGCACACAATAAATTTGGAACATCATAGGCATACATCATAGATACTGATGATACAGAAACAGTCAGAGGTCATTGGATAGACAGGGGTATGAATTAATAGAGTTAGACATTTAAATAAATAGATGAAGGTGGTCTGCACCTATACTAAAAAATTCAAAGACTAGTACTACACACTTCTATATAGGCAGAGCATTCCTCGAAGGGATCTGATGGATCTATCAAATACTTTGTTTTATTTAAGTGGTTGTTTATGCTATGAGTAAAGTATATGCCAGATGTAATGCTGCCCTTGTGAATCAAATAACGGGATCTTTTGGATAAGCTCAAGTGTAATATCTGAACTAGTATGGTTGGCTCGAGATAACCTGAATGGGCGGGTCTCCTTGGTCTGATGCTGGAAGATCGGTGGTGTTTGGAGTCAGAGGTGCCTGTGTCTCAGGGGAATATGGCCCATAGATGACCTGAAAATGCAGTGGTGGTTGAACTGGAACCCTCACTTTGCACAATCCCATGGTAAAGGGAACTGCCCGAGACTTGCGGTGCATGTGGTACCGAAGACCGTGTATATAAATATGGAATGTATATAAATAAGGAATGTATAAATAGCACAACCCAACAAAAAAAATAATAGCTAACAATATTTGAAAGAATTTAGGGTATTTTGTGGTTGCTGAATTAAACAATTAAAGTTTTTTTCCGTAATGGCTCTAATTCTTGAGATAATGGATAAGTTCTAATAATAGGGAACTTAACACATGAATATAGGAATCATCACCATTGCACCATTCTACCAGAATATTGTAGAAGGTGAGACAGGCAGAAATTCCAGATGTTCACTCCACAGTCATTCTCTAGGATATTCCTCTTCCATATATAAGTGATCGGTCACCCGACCAGCAGTCAATTGACAGTTTGCAATTGAGTGGTCCGTGTTGTCTATTGTGAGTCATAGTCTACCTCTCACGAGATCTCCTCAGTAAGGAGCTTACTGCATGCAGTGGAAGCACTAAAGGAAGTGATGGAAGAACACCTGCTGCCTGCAGCCTGCAGACAGTAAAGAAAGGATGGATCAAGAATAGGAGGGAAGCACTCACTCGGGGGGGGGCTCATGGGGGGAACTCACCGTACCCTTAATGCGGGGGCTTCCATTCCCTTAATCCGGCCCTCGTTCTATACAGAGTGGTTGTAGTGACATTTTGTATATACAAAGTGTTTCAAGTAAGAATGAAGTCAATTAGTTGACATGGAATAAATCATTCTCTCACCATTTCATATCAAGCTGGGACTAATAAAAACAACAGTGCAACCTAGGTAACTGCTAACTTAAATTAGCAATTTCGGGACTCCGCAGGTTAAGTGACATTTAACCTGTGGGGTCTCAACATTGCTGCTTTAAATGAACAGTTACCTAGGTCGCACTGTTGAGTGATACGGGAGTCAATTGCCGGAGAGGTCTGTCGTCGGAATTAGTGGCGGTCAGCATCATCCACCCATCGGAAATCTGCAGCATCACTTTGTAGGTAAGTCTGTTTATATTGATGTAGTTTTTCTTTAAATCTGTGTTTTTTTGTAGGTATCGTTGTTCTCAGGATTGTGGTACTTGGAAAAACGTACCCAAACCCTGTATGACATCAGCATTTACAACACCACTCAACTCAACTGTCAACTGATGCATGATAATGAATCATAGAAATTTACTAAGAAACAAATATAGGTAATCTACTTGACATCTTTATTCTATCTGCAGAAGTGAGACATTTTCACTTAAAAAAGTTTTTGCTACAAGACAAAGTACACAAAAAAAAATTAGTTTAGAATGATTATAGAAAAAGTCAAGTACACTCAAGGTCTACTTAATTGCTAAAATCTTGGAAAGCTCCATGTCTACGTACCAGGAACCTATGTACCAAGCTAATGTTTTTATAACCTTGTAAAAATATTTTTGTATCATAATATGGGAAGTATTCAAGCACTATTTTTCAATTGGCTTGGTTGATCATTATGAATCTTTCTAAGAAGATTTAATTTCTCCAGATTGGTTGATTAAAACCAAAACTATTAGCATGTGAAAGTAGCGGCTTATCATATAACTCTTACTCAGATGGCCATGGTTTCTTTCCATTTATTTTATTCATGCGAAGGAAATATATTATGACAAGATAAGACAAATCAACACATATACACACTGAGTGATATTTATAGAACACAAAACTGAAGATGAAAAGTGATAGAAATTGCATGCAGCAGGTGATTGATGCACTTTAATTAATTTTGCAAGGTTTGTAGCAATTTAGCTACCGGATGGCAAGCCATCTAAAATATTTAACAACAATTATAATGAAAAACCTCCATTCATTTTACAGGAAGCAAAGTTTATAAAATTCCATGAAAAGCATATACCATGTTAACAGCATGTTCCAAATATGTCCATTTATTGTAGCTTTCCATTGCTGGGTTTGTAAATGAAAGTGAACACTGAAGGATTATATTGTTCATGTTTGGGCTTCAAAAACATTATCATTAATGATTTAAATAATCTTACTTTTAATAACATGGTTTATAACTGAAATCTCAAGTAATTACTTGCCTTGGGCCATTTTAATAGACATTCTAAACCACTGCATCAGCACAGAACATTGGTATTAGTTTATTCCGTATTAATTCAAACAGTTGTCTTTTTGTGAGACCATATGTTCACATAGAGAAGCACATTCCTGCTGCATATAAGTTACTTTTCCAAATAGTCAATCATTAACCCCTTCAGTGCCTCAAATGAGTTCCACCCCAGCACTGAAGCTCAAAGCAATGAAAAACAAAATTATCTATTCCCACCAACATTTATTACTGAATGGCTCCAGGGGAGGAGGCAGCAGAGTGATGATATCATTGAGCAGTGCGATATGACGTAATTGAATTGATGTAGCCTCTTAGCAATTATTGTCTGGTGATCACATATGATCACCACACAATAATACTCTACATTACAGAAAACATTAATGAGCATAAGATGAGAGAGGGGTTTGTAATACGTGGCTACAAAAAACTATGGGGACCCATCATTTGAAAGAAGATAGTTCTACTTTCAAATAACCCCCATCCTGGCTTCAGTAAACACAGGTGTACCCTCATTTCAGGCATTATGTTTTCTATTTTAAAACATGGGTTACCCATATTGTTCCTAGACATTTTATGCTTTTCATTCAACAACAAAACAAATGCATAATTTTGAAGTGCAGATTTGATTATGAATACCTATGTGTAAAAGCTTTTTGCTATTTTGGAAAAATGTATTGATGCTAAACTAAGTCCAATTTGAGTGGGTGCTGCATAAACATATTACTGATATTGATGATGGAATGTGAACAGCCCAAAAAGTGCCAAAGTAGGCTCAGCACATGGGCGAGAAAAGTCTCAGCGACAAAGTGGTCAAAAATACTGTCTTCCTTGGTAAAAAGTGATAATGGCAGTATTACATCCGTTCCCCAGTTATCTTCATGTGATCCTACTATAGAGCACAAAATCTGGACTGGCCAAGGATCCTTACAATAAATTTATATTTTTAGCAGATCTAGGCGAGGAGATGCTAATAAATATTCTGACTGCTTCCAACATGTGTTTGCAAATTCTGTAATAATTTTTTATTGCTGGTAAGGGGTCACATTTAGGATTGAATGTACATCCGACTTTCAGGTGTAAAGATCTGCTTTGTTTTAATGCACATGCGAGCTGGAGATTCAGATCTGGGGCATGCATGTGCAACAAAAGTACATTAAAATAGTGCACAGGAAAGTGTGGCCTTCCACTGGATATATGGCCTGTTTTGAGCAGGCCGCAGGTATGCCCATTTATAGGTTTATCTCTTGGAGTTGCTTGACCCATGCTGCAAAGATTTGTGCTGATGATGATGACCATCACCACAGATCTTTGCAGTATCAAAAATAGATTACATAAATAAAAAAGAACAGTGCCCATCCCCCAAAAGTGAGCTGAACCCTAGCACCCATAGCTTAGGCTTGTTACAGCTACTGCAGTGAGGGGTCCCTCTGCAAAGCCCCAAACAGCACTAGGATAAGACCTGGGCTGGTCCCAATATAACAGGAAAACTCTCCCTCGGAATGAACAGCCCATGCTCATAGCATTGGAGATCATCTCAACACCTCTGGGATGGGATAAGAATGATAAAATGTCATTATGGCTTCACTGCAAACAATTTGTGCTGATTAACTGCACCTAGCTGCAAGGGTTTTAGCAGTCTTCTGGATCAGCCACTGCAAGAAAAGCATGAAATTATAACATCAATTTATGAGTGATGTACACAGACCTCCCACATTATTAAGATATTATTAAGACCGTATCTGCCGAATGGTATCTTAATGCAAAATGAAACTTCAGAAATTTATCTCTAACAAGGGTCACTGTACTTGAGCAGCAGTCTTCTTTTTGACAAATAGATTTGCAATTGTTTCCTGGTTTAAAATCAATAATGTCATATACACATGTAATCCATATATACTTACTGTGATTTGTTATTGAAATGTAAATGTAAAGTACAATTTTCACAATTCCCCATGAGTTATTTGCATACATGTGTTTTATACATTTGTGTTGCATTGATCCAATAATAATTAGGGATTATACTGACCTCACAGAAATGAAACCCAGCCAGGCAGTCTCCTGTTCGCAATCTCTTTCAAATAAGTCATAATTACACTGTACTACTTTCCCTACTAACAGTCACTTAATACATTTGAAAACAGTCATTCTTGCTCACTTTCATACCTACCTCTTTTGGATATTTAGATACAAGTTTAGAAACACTGCTGCCTACCTGTAATTCAGGTCTTTCTACACTCTTTAACACTCTCCTTTCTCTCCTCCCTTTTGGTATACATCTCACCCTTTCTCAGGTGCCTCTTTAGTCTTTAGTGTTCAATATTCATTTCTCACACTCTTTTGGCATCATGTAATTCCTCAGCATCAACCCTGTTCCTTAGTTTTTGCCCCATATTGACGAGTTCCTCAGATGTCACCCCTTTTGTTAAGTTCATGTATAGTGGGCACCTCCATCTTTTTTACTCAGTTATCTGCAGGACCGATGCAAGATTTCTCGGTGTCCTAGGCAAAGCTTCAGCCTACCACCCCTCCTCCCCCCATTTCCCACTTCCTAGCTCCTCACACACTTGACATTCATAAAATAAAAATAGTACCTCTTACCTCCTCATGTCTGGTAAGGCTGCATTCCAGATGCACTGATATATGATGCAGAATGCTGTCCAAACTTCATTGCTGCCCAGGAGCAGACGCAGGATTTCTAGAGGAACAAATAAAGAAAAGTTGACACTCGCCTGTTACATACTGTCCCCCGCTGCCCACCAGCTTTACTCACACATGTCCCCTGCCTACCAACTATTCTTACACATGCCACCCATACCCTTTGGCTTTTGTCAAACATGCCACCTCCATTTTACCAGCTTTTCTCACATGTCCCCTTGTCCACTAGCTTTTCTCTCATTTGCAACCCTGGCCTAGGTGCCCTAAACAGATTTTTTCACCTGTCTCCCTGCCCACCAGATTTTGTCACCCCCCCTCCCCAGGCTTTTTTCTTAAATGGCCACCCTGCCCACCAGTTTTCTCAAACATATCCCCATGTCAAACATTTTTTTTTTCTCACCGGTTTTCTATAGCCCCCTCTCATCCTGTTTTCTCCAACCACCTCTTCCCCCATTTTCTGTTACCCTCTCTCTCCGAAATTTGTGTAGCCCCTTCTATTCACATTTTCTGTAGCCCCTTCTACCCTGTTATCTCCAACCCCTTCTCTCCTCATTTTCTCCAGCC
This sequence comes from Mixophyes fleayi, assembly GCF_038048845.1. Lineage (NCBI taxonomy): Eukaryota > Metazoa > Chordata > Amphibia > Anura > Limnodynastidae > Mixophyes > Mixophyes fleayi. Next base: position 79,706,620 of record NC_134402.1, read on the forward strand.
CCCTCTCCTCCCCATTTTCTGTAGCCACCTTACTCTACATTTTCTGTAGCCCCTTCTCCCCCAGTTTTCTCCAGCCCCCTCCCCACATTATCTTTAGTCCAACTTTATCTCTAGCCCCTCTCCCTCTGTTTTCTCTATATTAATGGAATTACGTTTTCTTCTTTTCTTTTCTCATCTTTTTTACTTCTTGCTTCTCCTTTCTTGTTTCTTCTTACTTCTTGGAGACTCTCGGCTCCTCTCCGCTGACAGCATTGTGACGTCATGACACTGTCAGAAACCTGGTGCCACAGCAGCACCGACTCCCTTTACAGATCAGTTGGGAAATGGCAAATGGGCGCTCGCAGTGATCATACTGCCCGCACTGCCCAACTAACAATGTCTCATTCCACCGTGCCAGCTCCAGAGCTCGGCACCCTAGGCAGCTGCTTAAAGCTACATAATGGTAGCACCAGCCCTGGCTATCTGACAAGGATATGTAGTAAATATAACAGTCCGGTGTGCTACCATGTTCTTGACTATTGGCTTATATGGTTTGTTGAAAGAGCTTGTGTATGGACAATTACCAAGGTGTGCAGCTTCTTGTGAAATGGGGAGTAGGGTCAACATGAACATTTTATCAGTGTGTTGATGCAAAAGGGAGAAAAAGATGGATACTGGTGTGGGGAAATGAAGAGTTATAATTACTAAAACTGCATAGAACTAAACGGAGACAGGATGGAGCTATCAGAGGCTTAGCCAACCTATGGTGCAATTGTAGAAATACACAACCCATCATTGTCTGTAAAAGCATATTAGGACTTGTAATTCTACAACAATTGTGGGGCTACAAGTGGCCTGTTTTTGCCTCTATGGTGATATGAAGGTTCTGAATGGTGGCATTATAAGGCTGTATAGGGGCACTATGAAGTATATATTGACATTAACATTGGTTGAAGTGTGCCAGTATACGGTGGTATGTCATACCACCACTTACATTGCTTGGATTGTAAGACCAAAAAATTCCATTCACTTACATTTGTCCATATTGCCACCTGCAAATTTCCACTTAGACCACTGCGCATTATCAAGTTCTATGGTGGCATAATGGGACACATGTCAAAGTATCTATATCTTAATCACAGCATACTATTAATATAGAGATTTGCTGTGAACAGTTTACGAATGCTTGCTTTCCACTGTGTCCTGTGTAACCTTCAGTTACACAGAGCACAATGGAACTGTGACCAACTTCGACCAACCTACAGTTGGTCGAAGTTGGTCAGAGCTACTGTAGGACATAATTTTTTTCTCTGATTTATCATACAGGAATGTGATTGCAGAATTGCAGTTACTCTGTAATTAAAAATCCTATTTAGAAATATAAATACAAACTGTAAATCTTAAATGTGTCCTCTTTAACAGATTCCTGCAGCTGATTGAACCTACATCAAGTCTCATCATTTTAATTATGATTTCTGAAATAACAGCAACATTTCTGAAAGCTGGATGTAGATCTGTTTAGACACATTCAACCAGTTAAGATTTTTCTATGTTTATTTTCAATTTTAAAAATGTTTACTAAGGTGTGTTATACATCACATATTATTTTAGGCATTACACTTTTTTTTCCTTCTTTGCTCCTTTGTCTCCTCACATTTCACACATACTCGATTACAAATGTCTTCTCATTTCATGTTTCTCTTTTCCTATCTTATGCTGTTTTCCCCAGTGTCTTTACTTCATCCATATTTATACACTTCACAAAATCTCAACAAGTTTATTTTTTATGCTGACCTCCCATTCACCTCAAATGTAGGTTTAATAGACGCCAAGGTTCAATTCAAGAGGGAACATCTACTTATACAGATTGACTTCACACAAATGTACCTAAATTCCATTCTCATTTTTCAGAACATCCCCCAGGGCTCCTCTTTTGCTTTAAGCAATTTTAGGAATTTTGTGTTAAACATCCTGGGACTTATCATAGTTTATTTTTGATTTCCGGACAAGTAGATTTCTTCACAGACCAGTTTCAAAAGTCACTTAGTCAGTATTGTATATAGTATTTCCATACTAGAGAAACAGTTTTTCCATCCAGTGATTAAAAAAGACAACAAAAAAATGTACACAACAATATAATCAATATAATCACAATTGGAGGAATGACTCACAATGTCACAAGATCATATTGTGCAAACAGTGACCTGTCTTTATCTGCTATTTTCTCTACTTTGCTTTCATCTGTTTCAGTAAGTTGTGGTTCCCCTGCATCTTTAATGTCAGCGGTTCTTTATATCATATGGAAAATTCTGAGGGTAGTGATGTGCCTTAGTAGCAGGTTGACCTTCCTAATAACAGATGGATTCATTGCAGACAAAATAAGCATCATGTCCACTTGGCACAAGTGATACAGTAAAGCGTGCAGTATAAAAAACTTAAGCCACTGCTGAGCTGCAATGACACCAACTCTACAAAGGTCAGCGGAGATGATAAATTGAGCCATAAAAAAATTATTTTCTTGTGGAAAAAATAGTACGCATTTAAAGCAGATTGTCTTGAATATATTACAAAATAGTCTATTGAATACTTCAAACACATCTGCTGTTGTCCATTAATTGCTTTAGAAAGTCACAATATTTAATCCATCTTCGTTATATCTTCAGTGTAAATGATGCTGTAAGAGAGAGTGTGAAACTGAGTGAAACATAAAAGCTTGTTTTGTTAGGACCCCTGCTGCCTGCAAGGAGATCAAAGCTCAGGAGGAGGCTAGAAAACAGCCGAATCAACTGCAGAAAAGCATGGCCTGTGGCAGCTGCTAGGGGCACACTCATAACACATGTGTACCTTTCTGACTCAACCCTTCCCAGTGAATCATGGGAGCATGCTACCTCTCACTTTCCTTCATTATTTTAACCGCAGTCACTGAGGAGATGTGGTTTCCATCCATCACAATGCACAAATTCACAGTGCACAGATTCAGCATTGGCCTAATTAAAGCTTTTCCTTTCATTTGTGAAGATAATTAGACTTTCATCTCACCAGGAAGCTTCTGAAAGATCTTTTTCTTTCTTCAATAAAAGCTACATCAAACAAAGCAGATTTTAATCGCCTTTTCTTTGGGGCATAAGTCAATAACTAAATATGTTATGGGTAACAAAGATATGCATGTTCATAAACACACTCACAATCAAAAACTTAAGTAATACATTTTAATTATAGCCACATTTGTACAGAATAAACTCAACACTCACACATATTTTTGAAAAGTGCAAATGGTTGTTCATAACAGAATTAATTTCAGAACTGCACCTCTTCTGTAATACAGTAACACCTGTTTGCTCTTCTGTAAGGGAGAAGCAGGAGCAAGTCAAGAAATTGCTAGAGTTGATTGCGGGACCAAAGGGACAAAACAACACTCATTGACATCTATATACTTTTCTTCAATGCTCACATATAAATTGTAAAATGTTTTGAAGTGCTATGGCAAGTGACTGAATTTTGTTTGAATGGATGTAACATATTTTTTTAAAATAGATTTAATTTACTATTCTAACTTATATAACAGTAGGATCGCTGAAAATATATTGAGTAATGGTGAATTTCTGCCAATATCATCTATGTTACTGTCATTTGTAGTTACCCTTTAAAAATATTGCTGCTGTAGTTAAAGTTTAATTGTGATTAAAAAAATATGTTAAGATAACAGATAAAACATATATTGTACATATCAATATACAAACAGCCCTATCCAATACCACACTCTCAGCCACAAAAAACAGCCAACATTAATGCACCCAGCTTTCCAGAATTAGTGGTAAAAATTTCTGACAATTGTTCTACAGTATCAGGCATGCAAAAGAACGCATATAGTGGGTAATATAAAAGAAGCAAATATCAATTCACATGGGTGTTATTGTATGCCCCTAATTCCGAGATAATTGATTTTTTTTTTCGCTATTCATCTGGGATTCATCTAGGTTTTCTTCCTCAATGGTCCTACATAACTCCAGGTAACTCAGTTTAGTACTATGTTTTATTTATTTTTTTCATATACACCTTTTCCAGCGGCAGAAGATTAATAGTATATATCACATGTTAATAAAAGACACCGGGGGGTAAATGTATCAAGCTGAAAGTTTCCCGGCGGGCTTGAAAAGTGGAGATGTTGCCTATAGTAACCAATCAGATTCTAGCTATCATTTGGTAGAATGTACTAAATAAATAACTTCCCCCGCTGCTCCGTCGGACCCGGAAGCCGCACTTCCGGGTTCAGCGATCACGTGACCGCTACCTAGGGCGGTCACATGATCACTCAGGGCGGGGAATTCAAATAAGACTCTGCATAAAAACCTAGCTCTGACACTTGGAGAGTGTCAGAGCAACTTACCAGTTCCTGGCTCCTGATTCCTGTGTCCTTCCTTGTTCCTGCTTCGTGTGTATTGACTCCCAGTGTACCGACCCGGCTTGTTCACTCTTCTGGATTCCGTTGTCCTCTGTGTACCGACCCGGCTAGCTGACCTCGCTTCTGTTCTTGTGACCCGTGTACCTACCCGGTTTGATTGACTCTGAGATCGCTTCCTGATTCTGTCTGCATTGCCTGCCTGTGTACCGACTACTCTCATCTCGCTCCTGCTCCACTGTACTACACCTTGGGGCAAACCTGAGGACCGCGACCTGCGACTCCTGGCAGCAAAGCCCATCCCGCCTTGCGGCGGTTCTTGGTGAATACCGGGGAGATCGTTAGACTCCGCACCTCAGGTAAGCCAGCGTTAATCAAGGTTAGTAGAGAATCTAGTAAATCCGTTACAGTTTGCTCTGACCATAAATCCAGCGGTTAAAGATCTACTGGAGCATTTAGTGGGTTGAATGGATAAACAGGAGGCGAACCAAGAGCAACTTTTAAAATTCCTTCAGAGCTTATCTACCCGGCTGGACGTTGTTCAGAACACCTTAGTGGCTACCGGACCTTCAGCACCAGTGAGTGCGGCTCCGGACCCCCCTCCTGCAGCAGCAGCTTCTTCCTCCCAAATTCGGATGCCTAATCCGCCTAAATTCGATGGAGACCCTAAACTTTGCAGAAGATTCCTGAACCAATGCTCCATCCACTTTGAACTATTGCCAGGGAATTTTCCTTCTGAAAAGGCTAAAGTGGCCTATGTGATATCACTGCTCTCTGGTCAAGCCTTAGTGTGGGCATCTCCATTATGGGTGCGGAATGATCCTATCCTGCATAGTTTAGCCACCTCTTGTCCACCTTTAGGAAGATTTTTGACGAGCCCGAAAGGGGTTTCCAATGCCGCTGCTGGGTTATTGCGTCTCCGCCAAGGAAACCAGTCTGTGGGTCAGTATGCGGTCCACTTCAGAACTATGGCCTCGGAACTCCGCTGGAACGATGAGGCTCTTGTAGCTACATTCTGGCAGGGTCTTTCAAATCGCATTAAAGACATGCTGGTGTCTCAGGAACTCCCTGCATCTTTAGACGATCTCATCTCCCTCTGCGTTAAGATTGACTTACGTTTCAAGGAGCGTAGTTCTGAGAAGGAACAGTCCCGACGCAGTATGATCCGTCTAGCTCACAATTTCCAAACACCTGTTCTTCCACCCGAGGAACCGATGCAATTGGGAAGGACCCGCCTATCGGCCGAAGAGAGAGAGAGAAGATTCCGAAACAAGTTATGTTTATATTGTGGAGAGAGCGGGCATCTTCTGAACTCTTGTCCCAAACATCCGGGAAACAACAGGGCCTAACGTGTTTAGGAACTGTGTCGTTAGGCCTCCTTATTTCTTCTCCCTCAGTTCCTTATAATAATGATTGTGTCACTATTCCCATTTCTTTACAGTCTGGACAACATACCTTTTCTCAATCCGCACTCCTTGACTCCGGAGCAGCTGGGAATTTCATTTCGGCTGCCTTGGTAAAGCAATTCTCTATCTCCATGCTAGCCCTAGAACAACCTATCTCCCTTCTAGCCATCGATGGGGGAAGAATCCCTGAAGGATCTATCTTTTTACGCACCTCTCCTCTTCGTCTTCAGATTGGAGCCCTACATCAGGAGAGTATCTCCTTCTTCGTCATCCATAAAACTACCAATCCTGTTATTCTTGGACTTCCGTGGCTCCCATCACTGCCTTAACCCGTAAGTCTGCGAATGCCAAAATATGGTCTGGAGAGGCCATCCAAGCCTTTGCTACCTTAAAATCCTTCTTTTCCTCAGCACCCATCCTCCAGCAACCTGACTGTTCCCGCCCGTTCATTACAGAGGTGGTCGCATCCTCCGTAGGTATAGGAGCAGTTCTTTCTCAACGAGACACTACTGGTAAACTCCGTCCATGCGGATTCTTTTCCCGTCGTCTTCTTCCTGCTGAGAAGAACTACGGTATCGGGGATAAGGAGCTCCTGGCCATCAAATTGGCTCTCTTTGAATGGAGGCATCTTCTAGAAGGAGCCCAGTTCCCCATCACTATCTACACTGATCACAAGAACTTGCTATATCTACGTACGGCACGCTGCCTAAATCCTCGACAAGCAAGATGGTCCTTATTCTTCTCCCGATTTGACTTCAACATTTCCTTCCGTTCTGGATTTAAAAATATCAAGGCAGATGCACTATCTCACTCATTTGATCCTGCTGACTCGGAACCCTTGGAGGAGAATAAATTTATTCTGGACCCTAGTCGAATATTGGCAGCAACCCATATCAAGAAAAGCTGTCCTCCAGGCAAAACCTTCATTTCTGCACCTCTTCGCATCAAACTTCTACGATGGGCTCATCGTTCCCTCTTCTTGGGTCATGCTGGCATCCGCAAGACTTGGGCCCTGTTATCTCGCAATTACTGGTGGCCTTCCATACGGGAAGATGTAAGGAAGTTTGTGTCTTCATGTCCCATATGTGCCCAACACAAAACACCCAGGAGGAGGCCTTATGGTCATCTACTTCCATTACCAGTTCCTGAATACCCATGGTCACAAATATCCATGGATTTTATCACTGACCTACCTCCCTCCAAGTCTTGTACTGTGGTCCTAGTGGTCACAGACCGCTTTTCGAAAACTGCTCACTTCATTCCATTGAAAGGTCTTCCATCCTCCTCCTCGTTGGCTGATATTTTCATCAAAGAGATATTCCGCCTTCATGGTTGTCCTCATCACATTGTCTCCGATCGAGGATCTCAGTTTATTTCCAAATTCTGGAGATCCTTTTGTCATAAATCTTGGATCAAGCTTGATTTTTCCTCTGCATATCACCCCCAGTCTAACGATCTCACAGAGAAAACCAACCAGGAGTTGGAGAAATTTTTAAGAATATTCATATCTGCCAATCAAGACAACTGGGTGGCCCTCCTTTCATGGGCTGAGTTTGCCCATAATAACCATTTCCATGAGGCTCTCTCTAATTCTCCTTTTTTCGTTCTCTATGGCTGTCATCCTAGATTACCCACCTTTTCCCAAATTACTGCTTCTGAAGTCCCAGCAGTGGACGTATTATTTCGTAACTTCGCACATATCTGGGAACAAACCAAATCAAGTCTCAGAAAAGCCATCTCTCGTTCTAAGGAGTCTTATGATAAAAAGAGAGGAGCCGGCCCTAATTTCTCTATCGGGGATAAAGTTTGGCTATCTACACAGAACATTCGGTTAAAGGTTCCCAGCAAGTAATTTGCTCCCAGGTTCATTGGTCCATTTTCCAATTCAGAGATCATCAATCCAGTAACGTTCAGATTAAGCTTACCACGTTCTCTACGTATCCCAGATGTTTTTCATGTATCATTGCTGAAACTAGTGGTTACCAACAAGTTTTCCACCCCTCCTAGGGCTCCTCCCCCTGTTATTAGTCAGAATCAGGGTGAATATGAAGTAAAGCAAATCTTGGACTCCCGTAAAAACAGAGGTGGTGTACAATTCCTAGAAGACTGGAAAGGTTACGGTCCCGAGGAACGCTCCTGGGTAAGAGCAGTCGACCTTCATGCACCCCGTCTACTCAAACTCTTTCATAAAAGATTTCCCTGTAAACCTGTATAGGTGTTCGGAGTCCACCTTTAAGGTAGGGGGTACTGTTACGATACTTACCTTGCCGCTCCCCCGCCGCTCCGTCGGACCCAGAAGCCGCACTTCCGGGTTCAGCGATCACGTGACCGCTACCTAGGGCGGTAACATGATCACCCAGGGCGGGGAATTCAAATAAGACTCTGCATAAAAACCTAGCTCTGACACTTGGAGAGTGTCAGAGCAACTTACCAGTTCCTGGCTCCTGATTCCTGTGTCCTTCCTTGTTCCTGCTTCGTGTGTATTGACTCCCAGTGTACCGACCCGGCTTGTTCACTCTTCTGGATTCCGTTGTCCTCTGTGTACCGACCCGGCTAGCTGACCTCGCTTCTGTTCTTGTGACCCATGTACCTACCTGGTTTGATTGACTCCGAGACCGCTTCCTGATTCTGTCTGCATTGCCTGCCTGTGTACCGACCCGGCCTGTCCGACTACTCTCATCTCGCTCCTGCTCCGCTGTACTACAACTTGGGGCAAACCTGAGGACCGCGACCTGCGACTCCTGGCATCAAAGCCCATCCCGCCTTGCGGCGGTTCTTGGTGAATACCGGGGAGATCGTTAGACTCCCTACCTCAGGTAAGCCAGCGTTAATCAAGGTTAGTAGAGAATCCAGTAAATCCGTTACAATATTAGGGATTTGGTCATAGATCTACACACTTCCTTATATTGGCTGGGGGGGGGGGGGCAGGATGGAACTTAAAGCCCCCAGACTGGTGATAAAGGCTTTAGAATGCTTCATGATTGCCAGGTGGGGTGTCTGTAAAGTTAACTGCTTCAACCAAGTACTAAGGTCCCTTACCCAATCCCTTTGTGGCAGTGAGGGAAAGACTGAAGAAAATTGGTAAACATTAGTGACATGACTCCCTCACTGTGGGGGTAACTGGTATACTAATTGTGGCCTAATACAAACTTCCCTTTTTTAAAGTACATTTTATAGGCTAGTAAAAACATAAGTAAAACGCATATTAAATTAAGATATATTTTTGCTAGCATTTTAGATCTTCCTTATGACTTCCCATTGCAATTGCAAAATGTAAATGCAAAACATTTAAAAAGTACTTTTCAAATAAAAAAACTACCACTATGCTACAATAATACAATCACAACAGCCAAGAAGTAGTTTCTGGCAGTTTACCAGGTAAGAAACTGCCAGCTGCTGTCCCTCCATCTTAGTGTCCGGTATTCTGTGTGAGGGCACCACAGTGAACAAAAAGACATTGAGGGCCTGATTCATCTGCAGAAATGAGTCCCATTGCATTCTGTATTTTGTGTGAATTTGCTTTGCGCATGCTCACAAATGGTACAGCCGTGAACGCAAGTGCATGCAATTCAAGTTCAAATGCAAACGACACCTATGTGCCTATGATTTGAAGGTGGCAGGGGCGTATGCACATAGGCAATGTAAAGTAAGGGTGTGCCAAGTTAGAGCATATGCACATTTGTACTATTCAGGCTTTCTGAGGTAAATGTATTTTAGCCGTATCATTTGCACCATCTACAGGGCAGGTGTAAATGCCAATTGATAGTGATGACGGACGCATAAGCTTGCCAAAACATGTGTTTGCAATTAACAGAAACTGTAAATGTAATTTCATGTACAGTAGGCATTAATACCATTCTGACATATGTATTTCATGTAAAAGATTAATAAAGCTTTTTTTTAGTGATTATAGTATTATGAGGTGTTATTATATTTAATATTTTTTTCTTCCTTCTGATGAGAGTTTACAATGCACATACGCATGGTGCATATCTTGTAGTGTATTCTGTCTGTGTGCATACTGCAAGAGTGTACTTATACCAATATTCAAATGGAAACATTTCTTGAGATCTGCTTGTACTTGGATGTGGGCAGACATGCATGCAATTTCTGTCCAATGTTAAAAAACGCAATTTGAGTTAACTTTGTGCTCCTTGATGAATGAGTCCCTGAATGAGTGACATTATGTCCCTTATTCTGTGTTTTAGGTGCTCCCTAGAACCTTGTGCCCTAGACGACCACCTAGGTTTGCCTAATGGTGGGGCCAGCCCTGGCTATGGCATTGAAAGTCTAGTAAAATGCCACTGGTGAATTACTTGTGAACTGAATTTAAAAAACATCATAGGGTAGCCCTTTAACAGGGCCACCTGTGTGTCAGATATGGTCTTATATTTCCTGTAATTTTTAGTTCTATGATTGATTAGTTAGGATATCAACAGAAAATAAAAGCATATTCAACATGAACTACATTTGATGAATTATTAGGACATAAACTGATTCATAATTACCACATTGCTTAATTATTCTTATTATTATTAATTTTTATTTATAGGGCGCCACAAAGTATCCGTAGTGCCGTACAAGGACAAACAATGGCACAGTACAAGGTGAAACAGCACAGTACAAGTAACAGTAAGCACTATAACTCTGGGGGCTCAGGCACAGCATGAAAGAGAGGGAGGGAGGGGAAAAATAAATTACTAAATTACTGTTTTCTTGAAACAAAGATGGTTTTACTTTCTAATTAACCTATTGTCAGATTTGTAAGACCAAGGCTGCCATTTCCCTCTAGCCTAGACCACAGGTACTCCATTCCTGAATATGTACTGTACATCTAGGGTTATCAATAGCAGGTTAATATAGTAGTCATTACCTCACTTTAGCGTGAAGAAACCCATACCTCTTTTTGGTGGAATTGATAACCCACTGTAACCTAAAATATACTAAACAAAATAGTAAAACACATTGTAGCAAATCTAAATTTGAAAAGTGTCAGTTGCAACATTAACATCATATTATGATCTGATGTATTAAGCATGATGGTCCTAATTAAGTCATGCATACTGAGTGAAACCCGCGTTCAGGGCCTGATTAAGGGTCACAGCCGTCCTAGGCTACCACACTAGTTGCCGCCCCCCCCCCCCACCAATGTGTGTGTAATTTTTATATATATATATATATATATATATATATATATATATATGTAAATAAAGTTGTAAAACAATAATTAATACATAAAACAAACTTAATAATGCACGTCCTCTCTTACCTGATCTTGCAGCGTAGACTACCTGGTGTTTTCTTTTGCTTGTTCTTGGAGCGTTGTCCGTTGACTGGCTTCTGGAAACTTGGGAGTCCTGTATTTAAAATTGCAAAAATTGTATTATAGTGCAAAACTTTAACAAACCCTGAATGATACAAAACAACTCCCTAGTACAGACAGACAATCAAATATATGAAAATGATTTACAATCCTATAGTATCATCTACCAGCCCTGTCTATCTAGTATTTAGTATTCTAGTGACCGCTGAAACCACAGTCAGCATCCACATCACTGCCACACAATACAGAGATCCTGCCCCCTACAAGCTATTTCATCACCTCCCCCAACAGCCAATTCATCCCCTCTGTCATTTTTATCAACCCGCACCAAACAGTTTATGACCCCCCCTATCCAATTCATTAACCCCCCCTGTAGCCAGTTCATAACCTCCCCATTGCTTTTTCCTTAATCCCCCCTATCCAATTCATTAACCCCCCCTCTAGCCAGTTCATTACCTCCCTGTTTTCACTTCATTAATCCCCCCTCTAGCCATTTCATTAACCCCCCCATCCAATTCATATGCCCCCTCTGTTCAATTCATAAGCCCCCCGCCTCTAGCCAGTTCAGTAATCCCCATTTTCACTTCATTAATCCTCCCTCTAGCCATTTCATTAATCCCCCCTATCCAATTCATAACCCCCCCTCTAGCCAGTTCATTACCTCCCCATTTTCACTTCATTAATCCCCCCCTCTAGCCATTTCATTAACCCCCCCCATACAATTCATATGCCCCCTCTATTCAATTCATAAACCCACTTTCTAGCCGGTTCAGTAATCCCCATTTTCATTTCATTAATCCCCCCTCTAGCCATTTCATTAATCCCCCCCATCCAATTCATAACACCCCCTCTAGCCAAATCATTACCTCCCCATTTTCACTCCATTAATCCCCTCTATCCAATCCATACTAGCCAGATCATTAATCCCCCATATCCAATTTATAAGCTCCCCCCCCCATTGGCCAGTTCATTAATCCCCCCAGTCATCTCCCCCCTTCCACATTTGATGTGTCACACCTTCCCTGATTTTTAACAAGATGCACTTACCTTGCTGTCTTCTGTTCCTCCTCTCTCCAGAAGCTTCTGTCATCTTCACACGCAGCTAACAGCATCTGGCGCTGTTAGCTGCACTGTCACTGCGGGCGCGCTCTGTGTGATTAGTGTGGTCACATGAGATGTGAGATCTCACGTGACCACACTAAGCAATACACTGATAGGGCAGCTAACAGCGTCAGATGCTGTTAGCTGCGTGATTGGGTACAGGAACATGCTGGACCACCCCCTTGAGGTCAGGGGCGGCCCCATTAGAGGAGAAAGAAGCCGATCGCCGGTACTTGAAGAAAAAAACAAAAAAAAAGCAAACCAGCTTGTTAGTGAGCCGCGCTGCGCCCCCTAGGACTTAGCTCCCCAGGCTGCAGCTTGATCAACCTAGTGGTTGATCAGGCCCTGACTGTGTTTGTTATAAAACACACGGAATATCAGCCATTGCACGTCCAAATTCAACAGGAAGCGGATCTGAAGATACATGCACTGATGAATTCAGGTGTAGGTCTGCTATGCTCTGCTACACACGATACGTCCAATACCTATGTGAAATATAAATTCACATAAGAATGCACAGGGCAATAAAAGGTTAATGTTACCTATTAATACTATAGGCATTAGTGATAAAACAGTTAAAAAAGTGTTTTTTTAGAGTATTTTTTCCTCATGAAATACATTTAATACATTTATTCAACATAAAATACTTTTTTACAGTTGCTCCTGATTGTAAACACATGTTATCATCATCTATTTATACAGCACCACTAATTCCACAACACTGTACAGAGAACTCACTCACATTAAAAACTGCCCCATTGGAGCACAGAGTCTAAATTCCCTAAATAGACACACACACACACACATGTACGCACGCATGCACGCACAGACACACACGCACAAAACAAGGACAATTTAATAGCAGCAATTAAGCTACTAGTATGTTTTTGGAGTGTGCAAGGAAACAGGAGCAAACCCATGCAAACACAGGAAGAACATACAAACTCAAGTTTGTCACGCCCTTACTGTATATTGACTAAGAAAGATTACCCTTTCCCAGCCCCGGTACCTGCCCCCGTCCTCTCCCTGAAATTGCAAGCTGTAGATGAAATGGAAGGTGCTGCGCTTAATTTGTTTGTGTTTGATCTGGTTCTGGGCAGATCAAATTTGCATATCATTCACACAAAATCATCATTTGCGGTCCATGATGAATCAGGCCTGATGTGCTGTGAACTTTGCAACGGACATATTTATTTTGTATATCATTGACCCCTCAAATTGATAATGAGGCAGGTCCCAGCTGTTGTAAATAGCTTATATTTATGCCAGTATATATTGGTATATGAAAATAAATACATCACATATACATTCCCTATAGTTATATGCATCTTGCAACAGATGTACTGTTAAGGACAACAGTTGTATACAAAGGATGTTGCTGTGTTATTACTGCCACTGTTGAATTCAAGGTCACTGAATGATCAACATCTACCTTAGCTCAAGAGACAGACACATAACACCTCAATGCTTTGTGAAATTTCTACAGCTCTTAAGAGAACTGATTTTTTTAAGTTTCTGGCAGCTTTTTGAAAAGCATGACATGCATTTGCTTACACGATGACAACTCTCATTTGCATTCCTGCTGAGATCCTATAGATTTTTAGCATGGATGTGCATATACCAGTTTGTCAGCTTGAAAGATTTGGACACGCTTTTATTTTAGTTTGATTTATAAAGACTCCCGTTCTGAATAAATGTCCATTCAGTTAGATGCTGGTCGGCTCTTTTATGCCTCATAGGCAATGTCCCCAAAAGGAAGACGTTTCTGATGGCGCATATATAGCATTCAGAATATATCATAACTATAATTGTAAAATAAATAATGTAAAATGTTTTCAACTGAATGTTTTAAAAAAGAAAAACAATATAAATTATTGTAGTAGGTTAAGAAATAATGAGTGACATAATATAATAATAATAATAATAATAATAATAATAATAATAATAATAAAAAGTAAAATTAAGTTTTTCTTTTTTACCAGCAATACTTGATATACCTAAGTACAATTTAGACTGTGCTTTTTAGAACAAACATTATTTTTGCTTGCTAGCATTTAGGATACTAAATGATAAACTGCATTTTTTTTTTTATTTAATTTTGCTTATGAAAGGAAATAGAGGAAAATGCACTCAATCTAATTTATTTTTACTCCTTTAGTGCAACTCCACAAATATATGCCTACATATATTGAGAAACTTATAATATTTATTGAACTTTCAAATGTGTTCTATATTAGACTTTAGGTTTGCTGTGTGGGTCATAATAAATTATATTTTTATTATTATTTTTTTAATAGTCTTTTTGTTTTTTCCTCTCATGGAGACATTTATTTTGTTAAGATATCTATTTGTGTTAAAAGAGCACTTGTTACCATATAGAAACATACACTTGTAAGTCAGTGGCATAAAAGTTTGTGTTACAGCATGTGTCCTTAAGTCTCTTCAGCAAGGTTAAAGTGGTGATGGTGTCATTTGGGTTTCCACCCTGTATGAGGAAGATCATCTTCCCTAATGATACTCTGGATCTCGGAGTAAGTAAAGGCCAGGAATATTTGAAACTGTTGTTCAATGCACTGGAAAGTGTGGCAATGACAGCCTGGTTCCAGTATTGGTGGCAAGCAGAATATCTCTCATATTTAATATGCTAAGGCTGGGTACACTCTACAGAAAATTTCTCCCGTTGCAATATAGTTAACAATTTTACCAAAGACTGAAAAAAATAAAAAATCCCGATCAGCATGTAGATGTGTACACACTAAATACAAAAAACACAAGATTTATTTCCAGATCTTTGCTCTTCATCTGTCATAACCAATGGCTGAAAAGATTGTGACTCTGCACACTCCATAAAGATTTATGGACACTCCAGTCATGAGTGAATATACTCAGCAGATTTGGAACAACATCATTCCATCGCTGAAAGAGTGATGTGATTTCGGACCGAATGGTCGTTTATTGTGTGATTGGCCCGATAGTTGGCTAAAAACCCTGTAGTGTGTACCCAGCCTAAGAATGTATGAGCTGCATCCTATGGTTGCAAAATTCTTTTTAATATTTTTTTTGTATTGATATGTATGCTACAATGAAATACCCGCTCAGTGGTAGCATCCCTTATGGCAATAATAGATAATTATATAAATAAGCCAGAATAAGTGGATGATACAATCTCTCTGCTGTTTGCCTTCGGCTCCATAGCTTCATTTTGCACCTGAACAACAGGCCCCTGCTTATTGGTTCTCCTCTTCCCCCTTTCCTTCCCATCTCCATCACTGCTGTGTTCCTGTTAGATGCGCTGCACTGCTCAGCCCAGATCAGCCTGTTATAGTTCACTCCCCAACTCTCCTTTTTCCATTTCCTAGCTTCTCTGTGTTCTGGTGTTCACAAATACCTCTTTGCCTTGTTCATCCGTTCTCAGCTGAGTTAGTTTTTCTTCTATTGCACTCTTTTTTTATTTTGTACTGTCCTGTGTACTGAGTTTTGCCCATGCACAATGTACAGCACATCGGATCCTTTGTGGCGCCATATAAATAAACGATAATAATAAAAAAAAAAAAAATAATAATAACAATAATAATGGTATATTACACTTTCAGTGTGGATTGTTTAATTTTGATTGTAATGCATGACATTGTTGCTGTGTTGTCATCCAAGTTTGCCATTTTTTATGCTATGGCCACTGTTATTACTAGTCATGTCACATTACCATTGCAGTACTTCATTGATTGTTTGCCATTGCCATTATGGCTACTATCATTTCTGACTCCACACTAATCTCAGTACCTTTCACTCGCTGTTCCTGCTCTACACTTACTCCAACAGCTTGCTCAGCTGTTAACTCCCATCTGTATCTCACAACTACATTTGTACTGTTTCCAATGTCCTTGTTATTATTTGTACTGTCATTGCTTTCAGCTACTGTTATACATCCTGCTCCAGTACTACTGCCACACTACTGTCATTACAGTTCTACTCTACTGTCAATCTCTTTTGTGTTACCTGTGTCTCCCATCTACTTATATGCTACTCTCCTGCTTCTGTTTCTAATGCTACTGCAATTGCTTGCACTGCCATAGTTTTATTGCCATTGTCTCACTACACTGTATATACTACCACTGCCTTATTTGTTGCTGTCATAAGTAATTTTTGTCATATCCTATTGCCATTGTTTTTAATACCATAGGTTTATTGCCATCGCCTTGCATCACTGGTTACTGTTTCACTCTCTCACCTGACATCTCGGCATCTCCTACTCACCTCCTTATTTTGCTAGCACAAATATGTCCTCCACTTTATCTTTACCTAACTTACTCTACCCATTGCCAGTGCATCTTCCCCTTCACCACTTCCCCATCATGTCTGCAGGCGACATCAGTTCCAACCCTGGTCCTGCCCTATCAATAATGTCACCCCCCCCTTAACTATATCTTCCACTCACCTTCCCCTGCTCCTCACTCATATGGTGGTCTTTTCTTCACCCACACTCCTCATTCTGTTGACCATCATGGTGGTGCGGTAGGCATCCTACTGTATCCTGGCTGTACCTACAATGTTATCACTCCCAAATCCTCTCACTCCTTCTCCTCCTTGAAGTTCCCTCCATTTAGCTCTACATTCCTCTTCACCTCCATGCATTAGTCATCTTCTGCTGCCCTGGTCCCCTCTTACAATTCTTTGACCACTTAGGTGCCTGACTATCTTACTTTATCTCTGTCGACCACCCCTCACTTATTCTTGGCTATTTCAGCATCCCCATTGACACCCTTAACAGTATTACTGTCTCTAAACTCCTCATGCTCACCTCCTAATATGGCCTCTCCCAATGGATGTCATCTCTGTCCCACCATGTTGGTCACTCCCATGACCTTGTCTCCTCCCACCACGCTCTAACTTTACCTACTCAGTTTTTACTTTCTAATCTCAATGACAGTGTGCTTTTTAGCTACAATGTGTTTTATTGATGCAATCCAATTCCCAGAAGTGTCTATTTCTTTTTATCTTGATTTACTAAATTATCTCCTGTGGGAAACACTCAGTAAATTACATTATTATTTGTATTGTTTGTAAGGAATGACATAAAATATAAATATTTTAATTGTTATTTAAATCCCGCCACTTTCTCTGGAGAAACACTAAATCCGCGTATAACACTGAGGGCATCTTTAGTTGAATATTTGTGTTTTTCACACTTGTTACAGAAACATTCTTCAGGCTTTAACAAGATACATGTTGAAAAGGAATGTTATTAAACACTGCATCTGATCAACACTATAGATTTGCATCACTTTTGTTTAGTACAGAAATTAGCTCATCACATGGCTGTGTCCTTTTAAAATATCCAAAAAATAATAATTTACAAGTAATGTGTTACTGTCAATTAGTCTCTGAATAATGAAGTGTGATGTGAAATTTTTGCTAAAGAGTGCTATTGCTATTAATTAGCCTTGCTCTGTAATCACAAGCAGCATAATTAATTATTTACTGTCTATTCTGTGAACATATTGAACATTCATTGCTATCCTTATTTGGTTACTTGTATCACACAAATATCTGTAGCTAATTATATAAATATGTATATAGTTTTCAATTAAATTAAATAAATGTGTAGCAGGGAATTATATGGTTAACTGAAAACTAACAATGTCTAACATTTTCAATGCAATTCATACATGTTTCTTACTAAATTTCAATTAATATTTTATAGTTATGCACAGTAAAACACTTAGCCAGGCATTCCACAAGATCCAATACAGTTCATAGGACTTAAGTGATTTGAAGAAAGAAAACTAATCTTTATCAGGGATGATCCTTGGCACTGACATGCAGTATGGTGGCTTAGTGCTTAGCATGTCTGTCTCACATCACTGGAGTCATGAGTTCAATTCCTGACAATCGCCTTATCTGTGTGGAGTTTGCATGTTTTCCCCATGTTTACATGGGTTTCCTCGGGGTGCTCTGGTTTCCTCCCACACTCAATAAAAACCCCATACTTGTAGGTTAATTGACTGCTATTAAATTGATTTTAGTCTCTGTGTATCTTTGTCTCTGATGTGAGTTCTCTGTACAGAGCTGTGGAACTAGTGGTGCTATATAAATAGCTGGTGATGAAGACACAACAATTTCGAATATAGTACAGTTCTCAGATCAACTTAGAAAATGTTAAAGTACTTTCTTCTTTAAAATATTATTAAAATTATGCTTACACAATAAATATTTAAAAACAATAATTTTAATGCTAATAGCGAATGTGAACCACAAACAACAATGCCCTGAATGCAAACAGTGAACTGGAAATTGTACAGCGAATAAGCCGAATCAATGACATCCTGGCGGAACACAGAACCATACATAGTGATTCCTGGCCCCACAATGATCATACTTGCTGTTCAAAGTGAAAATACAGAAGTGTTATCTTTGCACTTATCCATTTGTTACAGGGAATTCCTACCATATAATATGTATTTTCTTGCAGTATTTGACTCAGACTTCTCATGCAAAGCATAATAGATCCATTGCTTTGGAAAACTAGTCACTAAAACTGTGCATTAATGTGGGATTGTACCAACTACATAAAATTATCTTTGCTAACAATTTAGAGAGATGTTATTTTTGGATTTTTTCCTCATTGTTAACTACAGAGAGAATCCCTTTGCACAAGTTGTGTGGAAATAGAAATTAAGTAAAGTATGTATTGTCATTAAACAATTTTCTAATTCTGTAATTAAAAAAGATTATCACCTATAATGAACTTCATACGTGGTCATCAAATATGTTCAATCAAATATAAATTTCCACTGAAGATTGTCTTGTAAAGAAAAACAACAATACATTAATGCACAGCAAGCTGTAAAATTATGCTTGAAATAAAAGGTTACTATTGGTGACGTAAATTAAGCATAAAAACATTAAAAAAAAATCCGGTCATAAAAGTTCAAAAGGCCATGAAGGGATATAGTATCAATAAGGATTAACAAAGTGTTACCCTTGTCGGGAGACAGTTGAGATTTATAAGCTATAAACCCAACTATCTAGGCAAATATTAAGTATGAGATATCTTCTGCCACATATACCATATGATGACAATTGTATTCTCCTCTTTCTTAGAACATTATAATGGTGGGCTACTCACAATGGCTGGCCCATCATGTTCACCAAGCAAAATGCGCATTTAAAAAAAAAGAAACCTTTAAATTTAAACTTACTTGGTGTGTCCTTTGTCACAAACTAGTTTGGGTCTCCATCCACCAGCAGCAAAGGCGAAACCCTGTTGAAGGGGTCATTTCGTTAGACTCTGTGCCTCTGTTACTGCCTGCGCTACTCCAGGTTGATAAAAAGATAATCCACTAAAGCCTTCAACAGAATACACACATCAAATTCCAGTGTATAGCTGTTGTATAGTAAAAGCACACTACTTCTAACTGATATAGGTATGTATATGTGTTTGTCCAGGCCTCTACCCACATCTTAATCAATAAAATAGCTATCTAAAATTAATTATTTAAGATAGTAGAATCTCTGTTTTTATCAAACTGCTGTGGGTGATGTGACCTGTTAGAGAAGGGGTTGGGGCCATGTAAAAATGCTCTTAGCATGTGCTGATTGGTACATGATTCAGGCGAACTGAGGATGTGACCTTAATCTGTTCTGATTTTACAGCCAGGAGTGTTGTGCAACAGGTTGGTCTGAGATATTGGTGTGAACATCACAAAGGTAATTTCACACATTTGAGAAGAATCAAATCATTATTATAGATAGATAACCTATGTTATTGTGTAAGTTAGAATTCACCCAGAAATCACTTGGAAAGAAAAACCTAAAGATTATATTTATGTGTACAGAATATTCTACTGTAACGCTGTCTATAGATACCATAGAAATGTTATTCAAATTAATACCTGAATCTCTAATGTCCATTACTAAGGGCAGCCTTGAATCCTTTACAGCAACTAATTAAACACTTACAGTAAGGTTAAGTTTTTCATTAAATCAATGGGTCCCTCATGTCAATTGTAAAGCCCTAATTACTATGCTGTAAATTTAGATTGAATTTGAATTAAGGACAGCATTCTCTCTCTCGCTGCATCATGTGAATATTGTAAAGTACTAGAGCTGTAGCTCAGTAAAATTGACCGGTTTTATCTTTAAATGAACAAAATGAATATAGGATAGATAGATAGTTAGATAGATAGATAGATAGATAGATAGATAGATAGATAGATAGATAGACAATTGAAAACTAGATTGCACATTTCATTTCCATTGCAGCTGTTTTAAATATTTAATTACCTGCACTGAACATAAATTTATTTAATCTCCTGGAAGTGATCAAGCACAATGATGCCTAATGTGGGCACTTGCTGTGTTGTCTTAGTTTGATAACTTTTATTGCAGTGATTCACAGTATGAAATCAGGTTGTATCTACTTGGGACAAAATGCAGATGCTGGGAAACCCTCATAGGAGTATAATTCAAGATATAAATCTTGTTTTCTACAACATGAAACTGAAAATTTAAAAACAGAAAATGCAACATTACTGTATGTGTTATTAAAATATAAATGTAACATAAACTGTGTTACTGTAACAAATATACAGTACCTTGCAAAATTATTCAGATCCTTGGCCTGTTCTTTCTTTTTACTGAATAAGAAAACAAATTTTTTATGTGATATTTTTATGTCACACACTGAAATTAGTTGCTTTTTCAATGTGGCATTGTTTTATATTACAAAAACATCTTCAGAAAAATGATGTTTTCATAAGTACTTTATATCTGATCTTTGCATGATTTACACTTGTGAAAAATGATTGCCAAATGAGAGCAATTGCCTTACAATTGGTCTCCATCAATGAATCATTAAAATAATTGCCACATTTTATGGGGCAAAAACACAACTAGGTGTCAATGTTTAGTTTGTGAATCTGAAGGACAGCTGTGAAAATGAAGACTAAAATATATCCCAAAGAAGCTATAAAGTCACATAAATTTGGAAATGTGTTTGGCTGTCCTAGTTGACACTATTGGTTCAAATCAGGAGGTGGAAGCTATGTCAAACCACGCAGACGATGTCTACAAAAGGCTGTCACTCTCTTCTGGGAGAAGCCATAGAGAGACCAACAATCACCTTCAAGGAGCCATAAAATTTAGTAACTGGGACTGGAGTAAATATGTACCTGTCAACCATATCATGAGCTCTGCTTAACACTGCCCTTCTGCTCCACGGGAGGTTTCTGTCCTCCCTGAGCTCGCCTTAGGACACCTGTGTTACGGTTTGAAAGGTGTACCGCCCCAGTCAAACTCCCCACCTGCCACTGTCCTTGGAGCTGGTATATGTATATGTGGAAGGGTGGAACAAAAGAAGAAATGTTTGTTGAAAATGAACCATATAGAAGCCTGTCTGAAGTTTGCCAAAAACCATGAGAGTGACCTGGGTACAATGTGGGAATAGGGTTTGTGATCAGAAGAGGGCAAGATAAAACCTTTTGACCACACTTGAAAATAAAGCTGCCCACATCTCAAACTCTACCTACAGCGGCAATAAAAGTCATTCACCCCTTTGAACTTTTTCACATTTTGCTGTGTTACAACATGGAACCATGATGGATTTATTTGACATTTATTCCCACTAGTCAACACAAAGCTCTTGATAATGTGCCACAAAACAAAAATTGAATCTATTTGTTCATATTAATTATGAGCAAAAAACTGAAAAAAAGTGAATTTGTAACTTAGCAACCGATGATAACCTTTAAATGTACATGATTCCCAGTATCAATTATATAACACCGCCAGGATAAATATCTTTAAATCTTGCTTCTGATCTTCCCATGTAGGCTCACTTAGGCTGATGTATTTCCTCTCATTGGGGGAGTGTCACGGGCACTAGGAGTCTTGCCCAGGAATTTACCAGATGACTGGGCTTACCAGAGTAGTGAAGTTAACACAACAGTCCTCTGGTAGCAGGGTGACTAGCGGAACATATATCACAGCAGATGGAGAGAGAATGCCAATAAAGAATAGGAAAGTCAGTGACTTGCAGCAATCTTGGTCAATGAGTCAGCGACTAGCTGATATAGTGGAAAGGCAGATTTGAACACGGAGATCAGGATGGACGTGAGCAGATGCGGGAGGTAGTAGGGAAGTCAGTGGTCTGGGTACAGCAAGTTGTACCACTGCTTATGGTGAGAAGACTTGTCCAGGTGCAGGTAGGTAGCGGGGAAGTCAGTGGTATGCGTACAGCAAGTTGTACCACTGCTTATGGTGAGAAGACTTGTCCAGGTGCAGGTAGGTAGCGGGGAAGTCAGTGGTCTGCGTACAGCAAGTTGTACCACTGCTTAATAGGTGAGGATGTGTACAGGTGTCGATGAATGGAGGCATACAAAGGATAATAGGATGCAGACACTGAGAGCACAGAGGAACTTGATCCCAATAGATATGCAGCGTATGAAGCAAAGTCTATAACGGTATGTGGCGCTGCTTGGTAGAGACTTGCTCAGCACAGATATGCAGGCCAATAAAGGATAGTCAATCACAATTATGCATATAACGACTGAGTAGTATGGTTAATTCCAAACAGATATGCAGTGTAACAATAACAGTCTATAGCGTGTATGGATACCGCTGCTGAGAGTGGAAACTTGTCCTAGCGTATATGCAGAGTAAACGTAGAAAGTCAATAACAGATAGGCATACCGCTATTCAGTAGAACAGTCTGTCCACAGGAAGATGCAGGGACTGCAGAGATGCTGAACGGCAAAGACGAATGTAGGAACCACAGGTGAGTAGATCCGGTAATCAGAGTCCAGCTGAGGACACAGGCAGGAAACAGGAGACTGTAGCAGGTATGGAAACCAGTGATGAGTAGCACAGGGAATTCACAGGAACTGAAGACACTAGTAGTACACAGGAGACAGTAGCGGGTATAGAGACCAGCGATGAGTAGAACAGGAATCAGCAGGAAACTGAAGACACTAGTAGAACACAAGAGACACCTTCAGAGACTCACAGGGAATGAGACTCCAAGATCAGGCAACGAGGTAATGAACACAGGTGCTTTAAATATGGAGCGTTGCCTGATCAACCTATTAACTAAAAGCAAAGGTCAGAAGAGTTCTTAGGAACTGCGCATGCGCAGACCATCAGGATGGCGGGCGGCCACGGTTCAGGATAGGTGCTGGCAGGAATACTGGAGAGCCACGCACCAGTGAAGAGGCACTCACGGTCCGGTGAGTGACAGATGGCAATGAGGTAATGAGCACAAGTGCCTTTAAATAGGGAGAGTTGCCTGATCAACCAATTAGATTAAAAGCAACAATCACAAGAGTTCTTGGGTGCTGCGCATGCGCAGTCCATCAGGATGGCGGACGGCCGCGGTTCAGGATAGGCGCCGGCAGGAAGGCTAGGGAGCCACGCACCAGCGTAGAGGCACTCACGGTCCGGTGAGTGACAGGGAGATTGCCAACGATGTAGCTCGTGGACATTGTGCCACACACATTGCCCACACTCATTTTCCCTCGCACTTCTATGGTACGAGAATAAATTATGGAGAGTTCTGTTAAATCTCTGCTGTGAGGTGTCTAATTGAATTCCCCCATAGTGTAAGATTTTAGTCCAACTCCGGGTTGTCTCTCTTACATGATTCTGCCATAAACAGGCTATTTTATTTATTCTAATTGGTGAGAATATATAATAATATCTTTATTATATATACCTATTTATTTGATTTTTCAACACTGGGTTGTACATAGTGGTTTGGTGGTTCATTAGCGCTGTCTTTAGTTAAATATATTTTATTGCACAGGTGAGTGGTGCACCTCTTTATTTAGGCAGCAGCGAACCCCAGCCACTAGTAGGTACTCCATCATGTTTTTTTGTCTGATTATTAGCACCTGTTTCTTCTCTGTTTTGTTGGACATCCCAATGTAGAGTTATGAAGGGAGCGCGACCTTGCTGAACTGTAAAACCCAATGTAAAAACAGAGCTGGATGGTATTTGTGTGCAGAATGAGAACGCATGCAGTATTTGTTCTGCATTCAAAAAATTGCATCTACACCTTTTGCAGTTACACATGTTTTGTCTGAAAACAAATTAGGCGCCCAGGCAACATTCCTAACTCTATATTAACTCCATACTTTCCTTTAACAACATTTTTCGCATTTGGGCAAAGTCTGTGGTGCATTGCTGCTGGTAGTACACACTTTGACCTTCCTAACATCTCCAATCATAAGCTGCACAACATTCTTCCAACTCTAATTCTTCTATCTTGATGAGCTTTTAGCATGTACATGTAAAAATTGGCCGAAATGTGAAGCAATAGGTGCATGATTTCACAAGTAGAAGAAACTGCATTTGTCCTATGCCTCTGTGATTTCAGTTGCCTATTGTTTTTTAAACATAGTGTACTTTAAACAAATGTACTTTGTAATGCTCTTTATTAGATTAAAATGGATCGGAAAGTTGCCTTGTTTGGTTGAAATGTAAAAAACATTAACAAAATTAATTCAAACTAGAGATTAGCTTATAGTGTCCACATTGTGTACTGTAATATTCACAATAAAGCCTCATATTCTGTGAGACATTTGATCACAAACAGAGCCAGTTTGCAGAGGTCTGATTATTTTGATATAGATCCAAATAATAATGAAAATCTTTATTTATATAGCACCTTTTTCACAATAGGACTCAAAACACTTTAAAAGTAAAAGACGGTGAGCCTGCCATCTTTCATCATCATCATCAACATTTATGTATATAGTGCCAGCAAATTCCGTAGCGCTTTACAATTGGGAACAAACATTAATATAACACTACTGGATAATACATACAGACAGAGAGGTAAGAGAACCCTGCTCGCAATCTTACAATCTATGAGATGCTTTTCTATGGAATCATTCACATCAGTGTCTGTCCCATTGGAGCGTACAAGCTAAATTCACTACCACACACATATAGACACCATGGTAAATGTATCTTTGTTGTAAGACTATTAGCATACTAGTATGCTTTTGGACTGTGTGGAATGAAACCTGTGCAAGCAAGGGGAGAACATACTTACTTCATATAGAGAGGGCCAGGAATCAAACCCGTGAGCTGTGACAGCACAGCGTTGCCCGGTTCACACCAAAAGAAATGCATTTTGTACTTCCAGTTGCCTCAAAAATGTGCTGATGGGATTTATTGACTAATAAAACAATGGGCAATGTTCAGCTGACGTTATGGCACCTGTGTTGAACTGTCATAGGATTACATTCTTACATTAATAAATTAATTTCTCTTAGTAATTTCAAATATCCAAAATCATATATTTCTAAAATAATTTAGGTACTTTTCTAGATCTAATAATAACAACACAATCGCATCAATCAATTAGGCTGTGCTGTACATAACAAAAGATGCATTCAAGTTGCAGTGTAAAAAAGAGGAAAGAGCTTGAGCGTAGTTCTGACCATATTCAAATCCAAGTGGATCTCAAGATGCATTTCAATTTGAATCTGGGTGTAAGTATGCTCGCCCTAAATACTATTTGTAGTATGACAACAGACAGAACAGAGTGCAGTATACACACAAGCATATGTGCAATATAAGGTCACATCAGAACCCATACAAAAAATTACGTTATAGGATGAATGAGCAGCTCTAAACAGTATAATCATTATTACAAAATATGATTTGCTTAAAAAATCCCATAATCAGGCCCTATGTGACTATGATAATTGTCACTATTGCCAATAATTTATAATTGCAAACATATTCACAAATTGAAAAGACTTCTTGCTATCTTTAAAGACTGGCAAGTGATTTTACCTAGTGAAAACAAACAGTTCATAATACCTTATATAATGATGGAGTTATAAACAAGATAATATGCAACAATATATCCACTTTTTAAAACCATGAAAGCCGAAGCAATGTTATATAATGGACTTAATGGGATGTAATGACAATATTAATGGTCTCTAATAATAGCAGCTCCTGAAAGGGTCATTAACCCACGTCTGTCATTGTGGCTAGTTTGGCTTTGTTTAAATACCAAAAGTAATTTCCTTCCATTACTTTTGATTGTACTTGTAAGTGGATGTGTAGCATGAACAAAACTCAATAACAAAAATAAAATATATAGTCATTTTCTTACAAGGAGTGAGCAAATGCCATGGGGACTAATTGGTGTACCTAACCTTAGAATAAAAAAGTAATCTTTATTATAATATAATTAAGCATTTATACTTTGATGTGCCCACCAGTCAAGAGAAGCTACCTACCGACATCTCTATTTCTGCTAACAACATGGAAAAAAACCTACCACTCAACATACATCTGAAAACACTTTTCTGCAATACACACATATCTCACAAAAGACAATGCAAAAAACTTTAATTGATGGACTGATCTCCCACATTAAGAATTGTATTTCTTTTCTGGCAGGTCTTTCCCCAAGCAGACTTTCAACGTAGACTAATTTTTATTGCAAAATGTTCTTTTACTGCTGCTCCATTTTGCCAGTTCCTACATTGATTTTCTGTATTTTCCAAAATCCAATATAAAATATTTCTACATACATATACAATCATAAACAAAAGTGCATCAACATACAAGTCCCATCTCGACCCTTATGCTCAGCCCAAGATCTGTGCCACTCATCCACACTCATTACCTGCTCACATTCACAGCTACATGTCTGTGTTTGGGCTGCACCTACTATGTGGAGTTCCCTCTTTCATACAACTAGAATTTTCCAATACCCTTTTAAAACTTTCATTTTTATGCAAGCTAATCAAATTTCCAAACATCTCACAATTTTGCCTAAGAACACAGCCATGAATAAAGAATGGTACCAAAACATCTTCCAAGAGCAACTTCTCCCAACCATCCAACAACAGTTTGGTGATGAACAATGCCTTTTCCAGCATGATGGAGCACCTTTCCATAAGGCAAAAGTGATAACTAAGTGGCTAGGGGATCAAAACATCAAAATTTTGGGTCCATGGCCAGGAAACTTCCCAGACCTTAATCCTACTTAGAACTTGTGGTCAATCCTCAAGAGGCAGGTGGTCAAAAAAACCCCCCAAAATTTTGATAAACTCCAAGCATTGATTAGGCAAGAATGGACCGTCAGTGAGTATGTGGGTCAGAAGTTGATTGACAGCATGCCAGGGCGAATTGCAGAGGTCTTCAAAAAGAAGGGTCAACACTGCAAATATTGACTCTTTGCATAAACATAATGTAATTGTCAATAAAAGCATTTTACACTTATGAAATGCTTGTAATTTTACTTCAGTATACCATAGCAACATCTGACAAAAAGGTCTGAAAACACTGAAGCAGCAAAGTTTGTGAAAACTAATATTTGTCTCAAAACTTTTGGCCATGACTGTATATGCTGACTGATAGAAATAACTGACATGCACAGAACTACTCTCAAGTTGCATTCTTTTTTAAAAATACTCTTATGTGCCAGTTGTAGTCAGATGTGAATCAGGCCCAATATGTACAAAAAAAAATGTCTTAGATGTTTTTTCTTGTATTCTCTTTCTACTTTTGCATCACCATTTGTACTTCTACACCTGCTTCCCGAGCCCTGTTTTCTTGAGCCCAGGCCTTTTGTGGCACCTTATAAATAAAAGATAGTAATAATAATAATAATATAAATAATAATAATAATAATTCTGCTGAAGACCCCAAATTAAGAGTTTAGGTAAAGTCTTTATTATCAAGTGCTGCATAAGCAATGACAAGTTCATAATTTAATATTTTATTAACTGTAATAAAATAATTGACTTACATGGGATGACATCAAAAGGTACATATTCTTTGTGATGGCATTCTCACTGAGCTCTGACTAGTCGATATTAAAGTTACAGGATTTTTTTAACTTTATCTTGTTCATATCACCAAATACATTTTCTCTGACTTCAAGTTTGTGTGCTGTTCAAATAATAGAAAAGTTACTCTGAAAAATATTTATTTAAACTGTACTTTCGAGTAATTTTTTTCTTCAAAACCAATTGTTTACATTAAATTCATACACAGCAATAAATATGATAAATATGATCCCCCATTTCTAAACTATTTCAATTACTCTTTTATTACATATCTAAGTTACATTTAAATAAAAGAAAGATTTTTGTGTTCTGACATGTAGAAATTGTACATTTTCATAGCTATCTATTTCATTTTGTATTATCATTAGAGATGTGCGCAGACCCTTGTTTTTCGGCTTCGGGACCGGTGTCGTCTCTAAACCGCGTTCGTATTTCAGCTTTGCTCCCGGTTTTGCCAAAAAAAATGAAAGGTTTTGGTTTTGGATTTGATAAAAAATTGTGAAATATAGGTAAAATAATATAATTTTGAGCTGATTTTGCTCCTCTATTACTGTTTATACTATTAATATTAATTTCTAGTCATTTCCATTCTATTTTCCAATTATCCCTTCACAACTGTCCCAATTTTCACCAAAGTCTGCAACGATCTGACTAGCTAAAATTAGTGACAGAGCGGTGGCACAAATATATAGCATACATACATGGCAATTTAATTACAGATACAATCCCCAGATTAGGGGACACAATAGATTATCTGGCAGCCTTGCAAAAATTTGCTAAGTGTTATGTAACTTGATTGTGCTATATAAATAAATTTAGATGATGATTGATGAAAGTGGAGTGCACCCATTAATAAAAAACTTCAAAGAGTAGGCATACAATAAATTTGAAACATTACATTGCAGAGACTTATGGTATAGAAACAGGCAAAGTTTATTGAATGAACAGTGATAGAATTAATACGTTTAGACATTCATAAAACTAAATAAATGAAGGTGGACTGCACCTTCATCTGTTTATTTACTAATACTTTACTTATTATTGAGTAAAGTATTAACAGGGAGCCGAGAGTAGAGCTTTTTATGCTACGAGTAAGGTAGATCTGGCTTGAAAGAAATTAGTATGTGCGGTAATTTTGCCCTTGTAAATCTAGCAAAAGGACTCTTTACTTGTATATGTTTGCAAGTATATAAATATGTCATGTACAAAATATGTATTGTATTGGTCATTTGTGGATAGGGTGCTCGGATCGATGAGATTCTCTGATAATTTTTTAGAGGTATTTCAGCTCTGTATCGCTCCCCTTCTACATGAAAAAACAGTCAGTATTTAACTTATGTGCAAAACAGAATACTAATCTGCACCCCTTGCATTGTAACATGGTTTTGTCCAGGAGACTGAAATAAGAAGTTTCTCAAGTTAAGATCCTTAATGAATCAGGCCCAGTGTTTGGATTTTGAGGATGCTTTCGTCAACTTTCTTCCCGCATTACATTTTTGACTAGTAGAGGTTGTACCAGTAGCACTACTGCTAATACTGGTACTGGGCTTTTCCTAATCTGTACAGTGAGCTATGGTTGCCAAGAAGAGTAATTCCAATTGAACAGAGTGGGGCTACTTATAGATGACTGCCACCACACCAGGGTAAATCCCAATGAGACAGGGAAAGGAAAGAATGTTATTTTACAATTCTTATGACACTGCTTCACAATGTTCTTCTAACAAACAAGTTTTATATTTTATCAAGGGTAATGCTGTTCTGAGTCAAAGATAAGAACACCCTCTTTACTTTTTTGGGATGTGTAGCTGCTGCAAACACTCTTTCATATTATGGATGACAATGAATGACCCTTTCAAATAGGACAAGTATTAAAAAATAGAAAATAGAAAAGATTAGAAAATAATAACATATAGAGTTTTTTAAGGCGTGCAGCTGCTGATGAACCTCGCCCACAAACACCATTTTTTAATATGAATGTCACTGAATAACCCTTTCAAAAGTGACAAGTATTGAAAAATAGAAAAGATTAGAATATAATAATATATAGCTTTTTGGGGGGTGTGCAACTGCTGCTAAATCTCACATGCAAACATTCATTTTTTTCAAAATTATTTCAGTTGTCTCTGCCCCACACAAGATTATTTTCACTAGAAAAAATTTAAATTTTAAAAGAAAAAAATCTATTTGTTTTTTGGATTCTGGTGCTAATAGTTAGACATCAAAAGCACACTGTTTTTCTCCAAGAAAAAACTATACTACTTATTTCAGAAGGATAACTATCTACCTCTGGGTCTGCATATACTGTCTAGTACAGTGGTTTTTAACAATGTGTTCGATCGAACCCCAGGGGTTCGGTGAGTTAGTCTCAGGGATTCAGACAGAGGTGTGTGACCGTTCACCAGGGTTGCCAGGTCTATTAATATACTTTTTTCATTCAAACAATACTTTTATCTGTGCTGCAGGGAACGCGTTGGATCAAGACCTTTGAAATCATATAAGTTTTATAAATGGCAAAATAGAAGCGCAAGATATAATATACTGAATGTATTGAATTCCCAATACATAAAACATGAAAAATGATTATAGCTCTGTTGGTGAGCTAGCTTTGTTTTAGCCTTGTGGGATTGAGAAATTACACCGCAGAAAACTTTTCCCTTCGCTGGGATCCATCTACTTCTGGTTTGCGGTTCACATGTGTTCCAGCATTGGAAGTAGTGGAAGACGCCGACTCTAGGGAGAACACAGCCAGAAATGAAAACTTTAGCAACGGGTCAGTGACAGGGTAAGTTACCATCCTTCTCTCAGTGGTTACTGAGTGTTGTATGCTTTCTGACGCCAATATAACAATTTCTCACCAACAGAGCTATAATCATTTTTCATGTTTTATGTCTATTTTGCACCTCTATTTTGCAATTTATATTGTATTTATCCTTAAGGAAGCTGCATTTATATTTATCCAACACTTGGAGAATACTCACTAATTTATTTTAATTCAAATTGAAATTTTACTGAATTTTTTTTTTTGACTCACTCAGGTTTCTGTACACAGGAAGTTTTATGCGCTCCATCTGCATTCCAGAAGTCTCCGGTTGGAAGAAAATACTGCGACTACGAGTTCAGTTGGTATTGGACACATCTATCCATCTCAGAAGTTTCCAACCACGGACAAAAAGAGCTTAGAGGAACCAGGAGGATCAGTGCATATTCAGGGAAAGAATACGGTAAGAACACATATTTCAACCATCCGAAAGAGCTATAACATTTATTCATCTGTGTTTCGTATGTACGCAACATTCATCAGTATCATGTGCGCTATACTTCCTTTTTAAGAATCCAATCCCTTCGTACTGTGTTGGGCAAAATAAAAAAGTGGTCGAACGAATACGTACAATATAGATTCACGCGTATAACAGAATGTGAAGGAAATCAGCATCCTCAATGCATGATTTGCAATGCCAAGTTGAGCAATTCTAGTCTAGCACCGTCAAAACTAATGGAACACTTCCTAAAGCTGCATTAGGATGGCAAATACAAGAGCACAATGCCTGCTGAATTCAAGGTGAAGAAAGCCATATTCGATGAAAGGGCCACTCTGCCTGTTTTCGGCTTTGTACCCATCGACAAACCGATCTTAACAGCATGATACGAGGTTCCGTACCTGATTGCAAAGCAGGAAAAACCACACACCATTGGTGAAATACTCGTAAAACCAGCTGCATTGAAGATTGCGAATATCATGCTGGGAAAAGCTGCTGAAAATAAGTTGTCCCAAATTCCTCTGACACCATAAGCAGCAGAATAGAAAACATGAGCAATGACATCTTGGCTCAAGTAGTTGCAGATCTGATTTCAAGCCAAGCACAATTCAGTCTCCAACTCGACGAGACCACCGATGTTTCCAATCTAAGCCAGCTTGTTGTATTTGTGCGTTATGTGAAAGACGACATGTGTTTTTTTTTTAAGCCTCTTACAACAACAACTAAGGCAGCCGCCGTGAAGAAACTTCACGGAGTGAAGAAACTTTGTTGTCTTCTTCAGAGACAATGATCTTTCGTGGGATATGGTTTCTGCAATTTGTTCGGACTGAGCTCCAGCCATGCTGGTACAAAACTCTGGTTTTGGTGCACTGGTGAGAGTCGTTGCACCAGACATCATTGTTAC
Organism: Mixophyes fleayi; assembly: GCF_038048845.1. Taxonomy (NCBI): domain Eukaryota; kingdom Metazoa; phylum Chordata; class Amphibia; order Anura; family Limnodynastidae; genus Mixophyes; species Mixophyes fleayi. The sequence goes on from NC_134402.1 coordinate 79,738,804, forward strand.
GCACTGTATTCTGCACAGGCATGCTTTAGCAACAAAAACCTTGCCTCCAAAACTGGCAGAAGTATTAAAAATTGTAGTGGAATGTGTTAACTATGTGCTAAATAGTTCTCTGAAGCGCCGCATTATCAAAGAGCTGTGTAATGAAATGAACTCTGAATTCGAGGTACTTCTGTACCATTCTAACATTCGGTGGTTATCCCGGGGAAAGGTGCTGAATCGTCTTTTTGCTATGCCTGTGGAATTAGCCATGTTTTTGCGAGAGCACAAACATTGTCATGCAGATTGCTTAGAAAATTCTGAGTTCATTATTATTTTGGCGTACATGGCCGATATCTTCGATGCTCTCAATCATCTCAATCAACAGATGCATGGGGGTGGAGTCAACATCATCAAAGTGGAAGAAAATCTGAAGGCTTTTCAAAAAAAGCTACCTTTATGGAAACGATGAACAGAGACTGATAACTTTGCAAACTTTCCCCTGCTGGAGGACTGTGTAAGTAAGATCGAAGATGAGTTTGGAATCTGAGACATTTTGGTACCCAGGGAAATGAAGCAATCAATTGCCATGCACTTAGATGAGCTTTCAAAGTCTCTCGACGGATACTTCCCCACCAGAGAGTCATATCCAGCATGGGTGAAACAGCTGTTCACGTTTAGTGTTGCGACAGCAGATGTCAATGATCAGTACCTCGACGAAATCATTGAACTTCAGCAGAGACAGGTTCAACAGCAACTCTTCAGAACAACAACGCTTTCAATGTTTTGGTGTCACCAAATCGTACTTATTGCTAAGAAAGCCCTTGAGATACTCATACCGTTTGTTACAACGTATCTTTGCAAACAATCCTTTTCAAGGATGGTAGACATAAAAACGAAGAAAAGGAACAGACTTTGTTGCTAAAATAATATGAGAGGGGCGCTTGCCAAGGTGAAGCCGCCCATTTATGAACTTGTCTCTAAAAGGCAACAGCAAAGGTCACATTGATTTGCAGTAAATATTTATTGAGTTACGTTTTTGTGTGACATTCATGTTTTGTTGGTTTTGTTCTTGGAACACAGTAATTTTATGTGCAACTGTGCATGGTTCATTTTGTGCACTAATAAAAGATATATCTCTATGTTTTGAATTTGAACATTTTTATTTTTTATTTGTCCAACTATGAAGTGTTCGGTGTATGCACATATGAAACTTGCGGGGTTCAGTACCTCCAAAAAGGTTAAGAACGACTGGTCTAGTACTATTATACATATGCAATGCATTAACAACAACCAGTAGCCTCTAGTCTGTTTAAAGTGTATTTAAGATTGAAATTAATAACAATTGATCAGCAATCTATTGTAGCTGACTAATCTCTACTGAAGTGCTTTACAAAAATGACAGGATTCTATTGCTTTCCTATGTCCCTTGTTCACACTGAATGCTATTTTCTGAGCAGAGCACCACAGCTAACCTCCTTTCTTCACGCTATCTGTTCTAAAATGGCACTTGAGAAAACGAGGGAGAACTATATATACAAAAGATGGCGATCCAAAAATCACAAGAGCTTTGCACATTTTTTTCCCCAGAAATGACATTCTGTCTCGCTTTGAGATCCGAGTTTGGTGAGAGAAACAGAGTCAAGATTTGGTTACACTTGGGATCGTATCGGATCTCACATAATCCAAAACTGCTAATCTCTAATCTCATCTCTAATTTCCATGCATATGAACGTACACAAATAACTTTGCCGTTTTGGACCTACCAGTAAATTAGCAACCCAAGTCATAGCAAAAACTATAATTAATGATTATTAAATAATCATTCAAATCAAAATGTAATTACATGGGCATAAAAAATGGTGATATGACTCCATGACCAAAATATGTTATAGGACTGCTGTACAATAAACAAAAGTTAAGATTGTACCCTGAAGTCAATTAACAATTTTCCCAGTGTTCATTTCTAGACAAGCATAGCTGACATTATATTTATTTGAAAACAAGAAATTCAATATGTCTTCACTTCCACTCACAGCTCACATGCTGGTATGGCACATAAACCAACTACAGTGTGTAATATTGTTTAATGTAGTATGTGGGTCGTCCACTTGCCAGAGCATCACAAAATTCTTTAAAACATGCTGTGTATTTGATGATGTCGCAAAGGTAGGACAACTGCTTTGAAACCATTCATTCTAGGGGACATTCAAATGACATCTTCCATTGTTACTGTACCAAGGGAAAATAGCACCTCTCTTTCAACTGTATATTATCATTCTGTGCTCCAGTTCTGTACCCTTGGAAACCAGAATCAAAGTCAATTCAACCCATATATTTTGCCAAATTAATCACAATTCTGTAACCTTCAGAATCAAACTACAACTCTCAGAAGCTGAATTGGGGATTTCTATAGTAGGCAGAGATAAGTCAAGTAAGAAAGAACCAGAAGGTATATGGTAAAAAAGATAAGTGGAAGAATAATGCTCTGAGCAGGGCTGGGAAACTTAATTGGATAAATTGGTATATGAGAAAGGAATAACCAAGAGAGACAAAGGGTTAACTGTATATAGATTGTAAGCTTTTCAGCAGGAACCTTTTACCACTCTGTTTGTCTGTCTTACCCAGTATTGTTTTATTACTGTGTTTGTTCCCAATCCTAAAGTGCTACGAAATATACTAGCGCTATATTATGTTGTTATGATGTTGTGAAAGATAAGATGGGCCAATGTTAGAAAACTAAATCTTAATATGCATAGAGACAATAGTATTTCACTTGGGCCAACCAAATAACAGGAAACTGGTCATGAGTAAAGGCATGATTGTGCATAAAACATAATCATGGAGGTTACCATTCAAACAGATAGCAGATGAAGCCAAATAATTATAGACCTAGACAACTACAGGAATAGACACAAGTTATAAACCAAAAATAAATGGCAAGTAATAAAAATAAATTCAATGTATTTGTAACTAAAAAAATGAAAAAGATAATAATTGAATATGGCAAAATAATACACGAAAGGCTCCCAATTATGTAAATAGGTTACAATTTATTTATAATTATCTACAACAGTAAATGTCTCATAACATTACCATATACATACAACACAGAGAAAAACATCAACAATAACCTAATAGCAAAGGAGAAAAAATCAGAACATATTATATGAATAAATGTAAATAAAAAACAATATTGAAAACATAATATACACAAATAAGTAATAAATAATGTGAGAGCATTACATAAGTAACGATGGTTAAATAGGAGGCAAGTGGCCAGTTCACCTCACTTCCTGTAGATTTTGTTCTGAAACACAGTATGTGATGCAAAGTAGTAGTATATTTAGTGGAACACCTCACTCTCTATGGGGATAACTATAGCAGAATATGAGATCCATTTGCAGATAAATGTTTGAGCAATACATCTAAATTGATACATATACCTCATAGATACAATGTGCTAATCCTTAGTAGGAATAACTGATCAACACATTTTCCTACTGTTTCTTTTACCCTCTGATACTATTTAAACATCCCTTGAAATACAGACAACACATATGCATTGGAATAAATTCGAGCAAACAGATAACTGTTAAAACAGTAATAGAGCAATAGTGCCAGAACCTTCTGTGCTTTCTGTGTTGTTATATATTATCTGGGAAGGGCTAGACATCCCCACCCCCTGACTGGTCATTAGGCAGTTGTTGGAACAACCTTTTCCTTCATACACTGAGCACGGAACCAATGGGATTATACAATCCTATCTGTAATTGACTACACTTACAGGACCATGGCAAAGCAAGACATAGACAAAAGCAACAACAACAAAAAGCCAGCGAGCAAAAGCCTAAGAGGTAACAGTGCAAGGAAAATAATGCACTGAGCACCATACAGCTCTGTCATAGAGTTCTTTGAAGGTCTATATAAACCTAGAGACTACTGGAAGTTACTGCCCATGAGGCACAGCCAGGGCCGCCGAGATGGGGGGGAGCGTGTACTTATTACCCGGGCCCGGGCATGCCAGGGGGCCTGGACCCTAGCGCCGAAGTTTTTTTTTTTTTTCTTCAAAACTAATTTTTCTTGTTGTTTTTTTTGTGTTTTTTTAGCGGGCGGGGGGGCGGTCATTTATTGGTAGGGGGAGCAGGGTAGTAAACATATTCACGTGATTGCAGCGCCGGCGTCCCTCCTCTCTGCTCCATTCAGACTGAATGCCGGGTGTGACATCATCATGTCACACCCAGCATTCAGACAGTCTGAATGGAGCAGAGAGGAGCAGAGCAGACCAAGAAAGAAGAGAGAAGAAAAGGAAGAGATAAGTAAAGGGAGGAAAACTGGGGGTGGGCATGGCACAGGGTGGTTAAAAAACGGGGGAGGGGGGGCATGGCACAAAGGGGTTAAAAAACGAGGGGTGGTAGCATGACACAAAGTGGTTAAAAAACGGGGGCGGCAGCATGACACAGAGGGGTTAAAAAATGGGGGGGCATGGCACAGAGGGGTTAAAAAACGAGTGGGGGCATGGCACAGAGGGGTAAAAAAACGAGGGGGGGCATGACACAAAGGGGTTAAAAAACAAGGGGGGGATGGCACAGAGGGGTTAAAAAATGAGGGGGGCAGCATGACACAGAGAGGTTAAAAAAAGGGGGAGGCAGCATGACACAGAGGGGTTAAAAAACGAGGTGGGCATGGCACAGAGGGGTTAAAAAATGAGGGGGGCATGGCACAAAGGGGTAAAAAATGAGGGGGGCATGGCACAGAGGGGTTAAAAAACAGGGGGGGGGGCAGCATGACACAGAGGGGTTAAAAAACAAGGGGGGGCATGGCACAGAGTGGTTAAAAAACGAGGGGGGCAGCATGACACAGAGGGGTTAAAAAACGGGGGGCATGGCACAGAGGGGTTAAAAAACGGGGCAGCATGGCACAGTGGGGTTAAAAAACAGGGGGGAGCATGTCACAGTGGGGTTAAAAAACAGGGGGGAGCATGTCACAGTGGGGTTAAAATATAGGGGGGCAGCATGGCACAGTGGGGTTTAAAAACGGGGCAGCATGGCACAGTGGGGTTAAAAAAACAGGGAGGCAGGATGGCACATTGGGGTTAAAAAACAGGGGGGAGCATGTCACAGTGTTGTTAAAAAACAGGGGGGCAGCATGGCACAGTGGGGTTTAAAAATGGGGGCAGCATGGCACAGTGGGGTTAAAAAAACAGAGAGGTAGGATGGCACAGTGGGGTTAAAAAACAGGGGGAAGCATGTCACAGTGGGGTTAAAAAACAGGGGGCAGCATGGCACAGAGGGGTTAAAAATGGGGGAGGGCATGGCACAGTGGGGTTAAAAAACAGGGGGGAGCATGTCACAGTGGGGTTAAAAAACAGGGGGGCAGCATGGCACAGTGGGATTGAAAAAGAGGGGGGGGACAGCATAGTATAGTGTGATGAAGGGGAGCCAGGTGATGGGGTCAAAAGCAGCATGGAGGGCCAGTGTGATCATAAGGCATGGCGATGATGAAGGGGCACAGTATTGTAATGTTGGAGCTGGAGGAAGGCCTAAATATTAAACATGGGTGGTATAAATTTAATGCCAGGGTTGTTTGGAATTATCTAAATGTAGCCAATTTTTTTCCAAATAGGGCCCCAGCATTCCAGTATCCAGACAAGCCGCAACTAAAGAAACCTGCAGCCACAGGTGGTGAAAGTGAGAAGAACAGGTAGGAGAGAGAGCAGGACAGTATGTGAAATGTTGTGATTCTAGTAGGGACAATGCCAATTTTTGGTGAGTGTTCTGCCCAATGTAAGGTGCAGGCCAAGACTGAACTCTTTGTGTACACACTGCATTCTTTCTATACTACACTGTGGTGCTAGATGTCCTGAAAGTCAGGAGTGCTTGGACATATGTGACGCTCCGGCGAATTCAGAGCCTAGTGATTTTGATGCGTTAGCCACGCCCCAATGGTGCATTTGCCACGCCCCCAAATGCATGACCATACCTGCGGAAAATTTTGCGCCGCCGTAAGGCGTCGCAATTTTTTTTAGCATACTCGACTATAAGGGGGGCCTTATGAATTTGTTGTACCGGGGCCCTGAATTCCTCTTGGCAGCCCTGGGCACAGCTGTATCTTGTGAAGAGCCAAGGTACATACAACAAAAAGGAAAGGAAGACAGGGCACATAGAAATGTATACAACATGATCAGCCTTATTAATCTAGCAGTGGTACAACAATTAGAAGATCACAGGAGAATAAACATGTGAACCTCATTTGCAGTTAGGAGTAAATCCAACTAGATGGTGCAATTTTGTGCCTTCGTAAAACTATGTTGTGCTGCAGGGGACACAAATACACAGTATGCATATACATATTCTAATTCAACTCTAATCCCATGGTAAATATAAAGAGCCCAATATTTGTATACTACATGCAATAACAGACAGTATTTTCCCTGCATGCAAAAAGAAGTGACCTTTGTACTCCTTGCATTGCAACATGGTTGTGTAAGTGCAAATTTGTGTGTATTATGTGGATTTGCTAAATAAGGCGCTTGTTTATATTATGACTATGTAACCTAAACATTCCCTTTCCAAATAAGGAAAGCATATAAAAATGAATTAGGATTTTATAAATATGCATGTATCATCCCAAATTGTAGAATGAGCAATAATATAAAAACACAAAATGTAGTTGAAAATACTATTCTAAAGATGTCTGTGATTTTAGAAAGAAAAGTCAAGGGCATCATGGTTGAAAGATAACATAAAAAGTAACAGATATCACTCAAAAGTTTACATTTCATAGATGTAGAAAAGTACATATGCAGGTGGTACATGTTTTAACCACCAACCCCAGTGCTTTATATGATCTCCAGTATCTACATAACCATAATTTGCGTATGTAAAAATGTACATATATTGATGCAGTCGTTTCATATTAAATCCTGTTTCTATTCTCTCAGGGAAGTGCTAACAGTTTGAGCACAGCATGAAAACCATCAAACACTTGAGCTGAAATTTAGATTGGGTAATTTTGCCTGTTGAAGTAGAAAAGGACATGTGGGATAGCAGGGAACAGAATGCTTAATAGAAAAAAGCAGATGTTTTAATAACTTACTGGATGGTGGTGACTCAAATATCTGCATACTAACATATATTTAACACTATAAGAGAGACTGGAGTTGCTTTCTAAATTCAAAAAGTACTTGCTGTTTATCAGTGTCACATTCTAGAGTATTTACAGTACTCCAGCCAACATTTATTATGCTATAAAATTCTGTAAAAAGTTTAATGTGCCAGTTTTTCTAAGTGGTGCAGAAAATGATTTACTGTTATGGAATGAGATTATTGAAATAAGATAAAGGTGCATTTTTTGAAGCTTTCCTCGTTGGTTTGAGGTCTGCATGACCATTTTCACTCTGCAAAAGTTCTCCATCCTTTCACCATTTCAGATATGAGGGTCTTTGGGTTTTGGCAACTTGTCATAGAGAACCCACTTTGTGCCTCCATGTTGTATTTCAGGAGAGAAGCACATTTTCAGATGCATTCTGAACAATTTAAAAAACAGCTTAGCACATATAGGTGACACAGAATTAATTCCTCTCACATGTGACTGAACTGAGCAGTATTTCAAATGTGTGCCTTGAATACTACATGTCAGTGCATGAATTTGACAATTCATAGTAGCTAAGACGTTTCCAAAACTTTTTAGTTACAATTACTTGGCGTCTATTACATAGGGAAAGCAAGCAATGCTGGTTGCTTCAAACATCCCTTTATGTTTGTCACACCCTATTTGTTTGTTTCTTAAACAAATAAAAACAAGAGGTGAATGTTTAAATTGAGGTCAACTTCAGGCACTCGTATGCCATTATCTTAAAAGGCCAGAATATACAACCACTGCATTTCTCCCATTATTTTTAAATATCAAGGAGGTATTTGTGATACAGAACTCATTACTGGATTATTGCACACTCAATACTACTTCAGTATATTTAGCTACTCATACATGGGATTTTACACTGTTTAACTCTATCTAAACACATTCATTGTAATGAAGTCTAAAGGTATCAGTGCACTTATAGCCAAAATATTTAAAACAATGCATACATTTATGAAATATAATGATGTATCCTGGCTCTCCTGAAATTCTGCTGTCCTATGCCTGGGCATTAGCAGTCATTCTACAAACCTACACTTTGTGGGGTGTTTACATTGATATTTTGTTATAAATTATAGTTCTATAATAAACTACATTTTTTGCTTTTCAAGGTTTTATTAACCTTGAACGCACGCACTTTATGTGAGTACACATTTAAAAGTTCTTCCTAAGCACATTTTTTCCCCTCTATGGTTGTTCTGTGTGCAGTAAATCTTGGATATTCTTGGGTATATCTGTGTAAAAATTAAACATTTTTCTGGATAGATTTATACGTTTTAGGACAGTTAAACCAGGATAGCTACCATGCTCTAGTGAATTCTTGAATGTGAATTACTGAGAGATAATTAGCCTCTAGTGCTGACCTGTCAGCATGTACAGTAACTTAGCAACTACAATGACTGCATTTAGCTAGGAAAATACAGGTGGTAATAATCTCTATGAATTGTTTATGATTGAGTTGTAAATGTCACAAATCTACACACATTGCACCCTGGACAGATAGCATCTATAGCAGTATAGGGTTACAATACTCCACCATGCTTTTAGGGGTTTTGCTTGCTTTCATCAAATAGTTATCTTGATTGCTCCTATTGGCACCACATGTCCTAATCAGCCACTCACTGATTGTAAGCATCAACTGCATACCAGCAAGCATGTCGTTTCTGGTTGCGCTAGCGATTTTCTTCCTGACTGGTTATTGTGGATCCAGATAGGTAGCTGGTAGAGTTCTTTCTCAAGAATGCTGAGCTCTACCCATGACCCCGGGGAATGGATTAAACTGTTAGCTTCAATCTGTTGGTCACAGGGACAGAGCAGTGCAGGGAAAGACATTGTCAGGGCAACAAACATGGTCTAATAATAATTGGATTTATTGGCTAAATTAAATCTTATGAGAGCTGTTCCAAGTGTACATTATAAGCCACAAGAATGTACAATTTGCATGAGTTACTAGCCAGGGGAATAGCTAGACATTTGTGGGCCCAATAGCGCTTTTGTTAAGGACCCCATGTATCTCCCTAAAGTAAAAAACTACACATATACATATGGCTTTGTCAGGGAGTTGAGTCCCCTAAGCTGCAGGCCCAATAGCAGTCTCATTCTCTTGTTACTTACTAGGGTATTATTATTATTATTGTTTATTTTTGAGGCACCACAAAGGGTTCGCAGCACCGTATACATAAAGCGTGGGACAACAGTACAGGGTAACAGTACACAGCATACAGGCAGTACAAAGACATAGTGCAATAAGTACAAAAAGTACAAATAAGTTGCAAAAAGTTAAAAAAATGCAAACTTAGCAGAAAGCAGGTACAAAGGAAAAGAGGTAAAAGTGACCACCAGTGCAGGATCAGAGCAAAAATGGAGATGTAAAGGCAAGGAAGAAGAGGAGAGTGTCCAAGTCAGCTAATTGGATATGGTCATTTCAAATTAATATCTATAAATCCAATTGTCTATGTCCGGAATTATGCGACTAGTACGCTACGGCATGGAGGAGCGTAATTAACTACAACACGTGCAAACACTTATACACGCATTTACACAAACACATACACATGTAATTAGCTCACATTAAAATAAGTTGCAACACATAGTTATTTGTACTGAAATGTAGCAGAGATTATGGTGAAATATTATAATGTTATATACACGTTAGTGAGATCTAAGGTTCAGGTCAAAGGAAACATATCATGTCTGGTATCATTCTAATCCCCTATTTATCCGGAGACGTCCGGTTTAATCGCCGAAAGGATCACACCTTTTTTATGCTAGATATGGATTATAGAGAATAAATGATCATGTATGGTATTGTGTGTGTAATGCTAATACACCAGTTTGAACTAGTTCTTGGCGGGAAGATTAAGTATGCATCTTCTGGAGTGCTGACCCCCACATAGCAATTGATAATGCAGGAGTAGAGTGATGAAAAGGAGAAAAAAGTGGGGGGGTTTGGGCAAAGATAAACAGGAAGAAGAAGACATGAGGATTGAGGGCCCTGCTCAAGGGAGCATACAAACTAAGGGAGAGGGGGAGACCGACAGAGGAGAAAGATTGGGTGAGGGGGCGGGATCTGTAAAGGAAGATATAAACGTGAGAGAAAAGGAGCGGAGGAAGAGTGAGGGGAAGATAGAGTATGGTGAGTGTGGAAGGATAGTGAAGACGGTTAGATGGAGAAAGGATAGGCTAATCTGATTATTTGGGTTTTAAGGGAGCATTTGAAGTTAAGCAGGCTGGATGGAATGGGATAGATCATTCCAGAGAAGGGGGGAAGCACGGGAGAAATCTTGAATGCGGGAGTGAGAGGTGGTGACTAGATTGGAGGTAAGGCTGAGGTTGTTGGAAGACCGTAGAGAACGAGAAGGAGTATGAGTGGAGATGAGGTTGTATAGATAGGGAGCAGTGGAGTTAGAGACGGGTTTGTAGGTGAGGGTAAACAGCTTGACCTGAATTCTGGAAGGGATAGGGAGCCAGTGAAGGGATTTACAGGGAGGATAAGAGGATGAGAAGAAACAAAAGGGAAAGATGACCTTAGCAGTGGCATTCAGAATGAGTTGTAAAAGAGAGAGGTCGGTGAAGGGAAGGTTACAGTAGTCAAGTCGGTAAATTATGTAAATGATAGTCCAGGGTTTTGGCTACATCTTGAGTAAGGGGCTTATTTTGGTAATGTTGAGAAGGAAGGGGTGGCCGGACTGTGAGATGGACTGGATATGAGAGGGTGAAGCTGTGGTCAGATGCAAGGGTAACAGCATGTCAGTGGGCTTTTTCGACTGTGAGTGAGATGTGGGGAGCAGTGGGGACACTAGGAAGGGGGAATGATACTGAGCACGGATTTGGACATGTTAAGTTTGAAGAAGCATTGGAACATCCAGGTGGAGACAGCAGAGATAAACACAGGATAGAAAAGAGGGAAAGAGGTTGGGGAAGAAAGGTTAGATTTGGGTGTCGTCTGCTGAGAAGTGGTAATGGAGGCCAATGGATTGTATGAGTTAGCAGAGAGAGGAGATAAGAGCATAGGATGAAGAACAGATCCTTGAGGGACCTGATAAAGAGAGGAAGAATAGGGAAGGAAGAGTCAGCAATACAGTTAATGTAGGAGTTATTAACCAAACCAGGAAAGGGCAGTGTTGCAAAGATCAATTTGTGAAGGTTGTCAAGGAGAAGTGAGTGATCGACGGTGTTGAAAGTGGCAAAGAGGTCAAGTAGTAGGAGAATGGAGAAGGTAATTGTGAGGAAATGAGGGGCTAATTTTAAATGATAATTGCTCTACCTTGTTTTCCTCACATTAATATTGATTGTAAAAAGATCGACTTTTCAAGCCTTTAATTTCCCACTTTCTTTATAACTTTTACATGAATCTAATTTGTGTATCACTAATGTATTTTTGACAGCCTGGCTGTACAGATTAGCACATTGTTCAGACTGACCAGAGTAATTGTATTAACACTCCTGCAGAGTATGGAATACGCTGTTCTTCGGTGTAACTATTCAGACAGTTTTTTGCTAACTATAGATACTTAGAAATGCAACTACATATGTGATTTATGCATTTATGCCTAGGCCTCAAAGTAACCTATAAACTTTTGGAGGGGTGTGTATTCTCTATAAATCAGGGAATAATTGTATGTATTTGGTATTGAATACTATTGTCATAGAACTATCTGTCTGCTTGATAATCACATTCAAGGGTAGATAATGCTGGTAATGTCATCACCATTATTAGCTTTAAGGTCCTAATTTAACCCTCATCCAGGACAGAACTTGACCAGCTAATAATGATTAAATTGATGCTGTAAACTCTTTTCCTAGGACTCTCAGGCTCGTTAATCAGAAGGAAAGTTGCTGCAGACTTAGTGAGACTGTGTATCCTCCTAAGAAGCGAGTTGACAGATAATCTTGTCCCTTTCAAACTGGTAGAGGCATGAAGATAGAATAGAACAATGCAACCAATGCAACCATTTTAAGCCCTCGAGCTTTACCACCCAGACTGGAACTGGAGAGCTTGAGTGAGTTCCAAAAGATCCCATGGATTAAATTGGCGTAGATGGCCAGAATCTTACCCACCCCTTAGCTCAATCATATGAACAGTCGAAAACCCGGAATTGTTTAGTGCCTGCTGTCAGAGCAGGTGCAGGCTATGCTGGCACAGGGAGAAGGTAAGGATTGGAACCATAAGCTAAACTGCGATAAAAATTGAACAATTAAAAGCAGTGCATGTCTGCTGTAGTCTTGAGCTGATTATTAAACCACAAGCCACATCAAATTGATTGGTAGATGGAATCCAAAGCACAGTTTTAGCAGAGTTGTATCTCCACAGTGACTTTACAAACCTGGGACTTGTAGTTATCGATCTCTGTCTTCAGCAAATGATTCCTTTATAACAATTTATCCTCTTTTTCAATGCAACAAAAAATAAATAATCCTTATGCATATTTCTGCATAGTAAAAAGGCAAGTCCTTCAGAGGAAAGAAAGGGAACATATTTCCTAGTCTCATTTATACTTGAACTAACCAATCAGGATGGGATTGCAATCAAATTCATGCAAAATAATTCTGTTCATAGATAATAATAATTTGCAAAAAGATTTTATCATATATAAACAGCATTTAGTGCATTTCCCAATTGTAAAGCGCTACGGAATTTGCTGGCGCTATATAAATAAATGTCAATGATGATGATAGTGGCAGTCAGTATAGAGGACTATGTAATGTTAGTAAGTCAATAAAAGGGCATAACCCAATAATTTCAGACTCTATTCAAAATCTACTCTCTTTTGTATAAATTTATTTAATAAATGGTAATCAGTGTTGGCACTGTTTATTTCCTTTCAAACTTATGCATAGGTGATGACATATTATATATATTATTGTTTTTAGAGAGGATTTAACTAGTATTTGATCTATGATCATGGATATAGTTGTTATGTTAATACACTACAAATATAAGATATTTACTATTTAGTGTCAGACATTTTCTGATGTTACCTCTTCCTGTTGCTAGTGGGTTTAGGAACAATCTGGAGAGCTGATAACCAGTTTTCCCAGGATCAATAAAGATTATATATTATTTGGGGCTATTTGCAGCCATACTAGAGGGAATTTTTTTTCTAATTTCCAATGTGGACAGTCCTTTTCTGGATAATGAAATATTGATGCTAGTGGCCACAATACGGCTTTGTACACACTACAGGTTTTTATTATTGGGCCAATCACACGATAAACGACCCTTCAGCCCGATATCACATTAGTGTGCATGCTGCAACACAAATCTGAAGTTAAATCTTGTAAAAAGTGTATAGTGTGTACACATGAATCGGCATGCTGATCTGGACTTTCAACTGTTGGTAAAATCGTTAATGAAATCTCATTGGGAGAAATCTTCTGTAGTTTGTACCCAGCCTAACACTGTGAGTTATATTAATGATATGATTTTCTATGTGTCCAGCCTGGTACATGTATGTACATTTGATTATGTTTGAATATTTTGATGGTTTTTCTATATTATTAATACCCCTCATTTGAATGAATTCATTTAAAAAAATATAATTTATTTTATTGGAATATTTTGGCTTTGTTTAAGTTCAATTCCCTGATGTTCCTGATGTAATTTTAGATATGAGTGCATTGAATGTGAAGGAGAAGTTATTAGTGATAAGGGAAAGGTAGAAGAGGTGTGCAGGTTGTCAGCAACAGTTGGGGAAGAGGGAGTGGAGGATCTTGGAGGGAACAGTGTCAAGGGGGCAGGTTTAAGAAGAAAAGGAAGTGATTATCTCAGATTTAGTTAAGGGAAGGAAGAAGCAGAGATTTGCAGGCTAAGAGGTGGAGAAGGTGAGCAGGGGGAGGTGAGACTGAAGAGAGGATAATTTGTTGTGAAGAAAATCAATTTTGTTTTTAAAGTAAGTGGCAAAAGAAAGAGCAGTGATTGAGGTGAGGCCAAGAGGAGAGTGAATGACAGTTAAGCGAATTGACAGTGGTGAAGAGGTGGCATGTTGTTGACAAGATGGAGATGAAGTAGGTTTGTGTGATGAGAGAGAGGACAGTATAGTAGGTGGGAAGGATGAATCTAACGTGGATGTTTTCAGCGTCGGTGTAGGATTTTCTCCATTGCACTCAGAAGAGCAGAAGTATTTTGGGAGTCTGTGGGGAGTGCCATGGCTGCAGTTTAGAGTAACAGAGGCAAAGTGAAGTAGCTGGGTTGTAGCAATAATTGTATCAGACACCGCAGAGTTGTACAGAGAGATTGCAGCATTGAAAAAATAGAAGAAAGGAGAGTTCAAAAGAGGCGAAGACCTTAAGGTCAAGGTTGTTGAGGTGTTATCTCATTACTTGGTTGGAGGGCAAAAGAGAAGAAAGAGGACAAATGAAAGAAGATTGTGGTCAGAGAGCGGGAAGTTGTGGAGAAGTTGGAGAGAACACAAGATCCAGGGAGTGGCCATTGTGGTAGAAGGAGACATGAGTCATTGGGAGAGACCATAGGAGGAGGTAACAATTAGGAGTTTAGACGTGGCAGTGCCAGTAGAGTTGTCAGTGGTAATGCTGAAATCCCTGAGAATAAGAGTGGGTAGATTAGAGGAGAGGAATTGGGAAAACTCTGCAACAAAGTTGTTGAGACATTGGAAGACAGGGCTAGAGGGATAAATCCTAGAAATGTTGGAAAGTGTAGCTTACAGAAGCCTTCATGAACAGTTGGGAAAGCCTTATATATAAATCGATATATTGATATACACACATACACAAACCATTATTTCTCATATTGGATGGGTCCTGAGAGGGGGAAACCAGTCACAGTATATATAAATATATCATACTCAGACTGAGGATGGAAATATGTTTATTTTCTGAAAGGATGTACAGCTTTTTGGATGAATCTTAGCAAATGATAAAAGTGCAGTGATAATATTTACCTGTTTTTACATTATTTCTAGATGGGAATTTTCTGGATGGCTCCAGAGTAGAGGCATAGTCCAAACTGGGTGTTAAGCTCTTTATATTGACATCTACACAAATTTAGCATAATGCAGTGCATTCAGAAATGATTCAAGCAGAAAAAAGATTTAAAAACCTGCTCTTGAAATATAGACTGCTTTTGAGAGTTGTTTGCTTCAAATGTCAGAATGTAAAAAATACAAGAAAAATGTTTATAAAGCATTTACCTTTAAAAGGAAACATTTATGCAGTCAATCAATCAATGTCTAAGGCATAAAATGCCTTATTTACAAAAGGAGTACTAAATGTTATCTTAATCTCATATTCATTTTTGACAGTTAAGTAAAATTAATACTTCTCTGTGAATAAGACAATTGCATATTTAAAAATTAGTTGTGAAATTGGGGTGATTACATTAATCTTTAAGACACACGTAGCACATTTTTATTTCTGTGCTATGTCCTCAGTTCCAGTGTTGGCTATATTATCAATGTCAATAAATGTAAATTCTCTTCCTTAACTACCATTTGGATGCTTCAAAAGCGCTTTGAATTTTCATCTGACACAAGGGAAGATGCAACTTAAAATCATTTTCTCAGCTTGGTCCATTAATTTCTGTACAAAATGTACCAACTGCTGAGCATATGACAGTTCCGAACTTTGGTGTTTTCACATGATCTACCCCCTAGGGAAAAGCCAACACCACATTGACTTACTCAGCTGGAACCCTAACTTGTGCAGCTTAATCAGTTACTGAAGCACTGAGGAATAGGTGTTGGTAATAATAACCTAATGACCTTTTTTTATTTCTACACAGAAGGTTAATTTTTACTCTAAAGAATAGGTGTAATATAGCAATAATGTTTTACATCATAAAGGTGGCTAATGAATATCGACAACATGCTTAAGTTGAAAAACACAATATTAAATATTAACTGTTTACTATAGGTTAGATGAGGAATAGGAACAATATATTCTCTTTATTTTTTCCTGCACTTATGACTTAATCTACTGTATGTCTGAAAAATATTATTTTGTCTTTAAACATTTACACATTGTTACAACATCTGGGGGTTAGATTATATTTTCAAAGGTATAATTTTAGTGTTTGTACAAGTGTGGCTATTTGCAAAAATATACATTAAATAACATTCATACCTAAATAAATAATTTTCATACGCATATATAAATATATTCCCATGATTAATATCTGAAAATAGGATGTAGAGGTCATTTAAGCACTTCTTCCCTATATTGGCTTTGGCATTATTTAGCAACCATTTTTTTTAATACTGACAATGACTACTCTTTTTTTTCAATTATTTATATATTGACGATGTTAGGGGAAAAGAAGTTCATATTTATTTCATTTGTCAGATATATCAATTTTGAAGGCTTATTTTTAAATGGTTATACTGACACTATGGGCATGATTTAGAGCTGGACGTAAATTCATTTGCACTAATATAAATGCAGCATGTGTAAAATTCATGCGTATGCCCCTTGGAGATGCTCCGATTATGTTTTACATGTATCTTTAACATACACCTTTTGGGAGATGTATCTTTACACAGTCAACAAGCTTGAAGTAAACTTCCAAATTGACGGGGATGACCGCGCTGGGCGCATCCATATGGTAGATTTAAAGTTGCATGCACCTAGGAAAATACAGCTAAGAAAACGTAAATGTGCATATTTGCATCAATGCAAAATGTACATTTTTACTTTGACTCTAAATGAGGCTCTATATCGATATCCAACGTACTTACAGTACGCTACTACAAATAGTTGTCAAGCATTGAAATGCACAACTGCATGAAATACTGAAGGATGGGGACATTCTAATTTAAGAGTTATACTAAAAAATGATGGCAGGATGTTGTTGATTTTCTTTTCCTGTTGCATAGATTAAGCTATAGGTACAGTACAGCAAGCTATAAATATGTGGAAATAAGATAATATTTATGTATTTAGTAAACAACTTATTAAAGTATGATAGAAACATGAAAAGTCTGTTTGAGCTTACTGGACTAATTCATATAAGGTGCAAAACTTTCACCCGCTCCACAGAATGTACTGAAATGGGTCAAGTCAGAAGTTTCATGTAGTTTTGTTTGGCAAGTTGACTATTATATTGCATAGTCTTTAGGTAGCACCTAGTAAGTCTATGTGATTTACCAACCTTAAACAGGTCACTGTTTAGATATCTAATATATGTCAGTAATATATGCGGAGAATTTCCTAAGGATAATAATGAAAAATGCATAATATTTATATAATGTATGGTTATAATACATTTGTTATTTAATGGTGCTTCGGGATAAATGTATCTCTCCGCTATTCCCCATTTGAATCCAGAAAATCTCAAGTCAGAGTTTTACCAGTCACACTGACATTTAATTATTAGACCACATGCTTCAGTAATTAATCAAAATTCCTAATTGTGGAAAAAGTTTCTAATTGGTACATTTGGGACTTTATCATTTTTGGGCAAGGTGTAAAGCTAAAACTTTAGACACTTTGCAATGGTTGCTGTTTGGCATCACGAAAATGTAAATTTAATTTCAGTCATCATCACTAAAAGAAAATAGTGTTCATGGGTAATAAGTGATATCATATGGATACTTACTAAGCTACACCACATAAGGTATGGGTCTAAGTTGGGTTTTTATTCTGTGTCGCCCATATTTACAGTTAACGGGTCCACTGTTTTCCTGCTGTAGAAACAATTGCATTTACACATAACTAGAAGTAACAAACATATAAAGTTTCAATTTAACTAAGGTTGGTTTAGTGAGTTAAGATAAAATTAAATATTCAAGCTAAAGTTTTAATAAAAAATAAATATTGAGCAAATGGCTTGAAGGTAGACTCAGGAACTGAATAAAATAGGTCTAATCCCCAAGACTATGGTCTTATACTGTCACTGACAGAAGAGGGTCTGATATTGGAATATATCAATAGTGTTCCACTACCAACCTTAGTGGCACATTTAGCATTTTAATAATGTCCCTCCACTGAAATATTATTTTACATTTAAAGTACCGTTGTTCTGCTCTGCCCTTGTGACATGGGCAGCTTAAACCAGGGGGTAATATCCCAAAACAAGAGCCAACACTATGATAAACAGCATGGCGTTTACCAATATAACACAACTGTCTTCACTATATATGCATTCCTTTAATAACCTTTAATTTTACTTCATGCACAATAACCACAGAGAGGAACAGATAGCAAGGATCGAAAAACAGTGACTGTTTCACAGAAAACAAAATGTTATAAATTAGTTTAACTTATTTATACATTAATTAGCAAAGCATTAGAGGAGTGTTTTATGCACATCATTTCTAGACTCTGTAGCCTCATTTACAGAGATTCTCAATATTTAGACAAATACTGATTCTTCTTCGCTCCTGCGACTTGAATGGTGTTGAGGTCATAAAACCAAGCATAACTGTTTGGGTTCGGTATGCAAATACATAATAGAATTTGCAGTGTTAAAAGCGGAATTTGTTAGGTAAAAAGGGGGATTACACTGAACAGCAGATTATTAATTCAGAAACAGAGGATTTATTATATTAAGCCGTTAACTCTAGATTACTCAGTTCACAAGCATACGCAGATTTATTTAGCTGTCTACTTAAGGTGCTATGTGGGTTAGATTCATAGAAAATACTTATATCGTCCAATTGAGGGTTGTCCAGAGTTCTTCTAACTAGCACAATTCTAGTTTCAAATTTTACATAAAAAGAGTAAAGAACAAGGACAAACCAATTTAAACTAGCATATAGCTTAAACATACCATCTTTCCAGAGAATTTATATACATACTACTGTTTTCTGCACTACTAAATTAACCATAATGGTCTTTGAAAGCTTAAGTGACAAGCCAAATCGCACTCTGCAATGCTTTTCACTCATAAATTGTTTCTGTTACTAGGAACACTATGTTGTTTAAACTAACATTTTCAATACTGAGATCAAATAGTAAGTTCAGATTCCACATAAGAAACAATATAGAGATCTATTTCCACTGAGCAGTGGACAGTTGATGTCTGAAAATGTTTATGCGAAGAGAGACATCTGTTGGTTACAATTCGCAGATCAAGAAATTCATCGTGCATTTTCTTTTGCTACTATGAAACAGTCAATATTACTGATAACACTTAGGGCTAGATTTACTAAGCTGCGGGTTTGAAAAAGTGGAGATGTTGCCTATAGCAACCAATCAGATTCTAGCTATCATTTTGTAGAAGGTACTAAATAAATGAAAGCTAGAATCTGATTGGTTGCTATAGGCAACATCCCCACTTTTTCAAACCCGCAGCTTAGTAAATCTAGCCCTTAGAGTTGCTTACGGTAATATTGTTGAAATCCAACTCATAGCAGTTACTTTAATGTTGTGACATTTTATAGTATTATTTTAAAATACAAACCTTTTCAAGTGACTCAAACTCTGTTTAAAATGGGCAATTTCTACTGCAATCGAATAAAGACACACTAAAGACAGTATATATTAAAATAAATGTGGAAAAAACAAATAGATAAATAAATTGCTATAAGGTGTGTTATTACAGGTTAAATAGAAATAAATGTTACAAAATGTCCATTTAAAAAAACACAGTCTTTGTAAAATATGTTGAGTACTTGAATTGTGTGTGGCTGAATTGTAAATAGAATCATAGTATGTTACTTGTCGAAACTCATCAGGTAAACTTGGAATGTTTGCAGCTACATTGCACAGACCCCAATTAATATTTTTATTAGTTTTTTCCCTTTTCCTTAAATTCGCCTCCATTGCCCCCTGATTTTTTTTTCCAATGTGATATTATGTCCCATAACACTTTGTCTTGTCGGTGCCCTGGGCTGCTGGTGTCCATCCCATTTATTACATCAGATAAATATGCTAGGCAGGGGTGTAACTAAGAATAAAGGGGCTCCTTAACAACATTTGAAATGGGCCTCATGCCCCTCCAAAACCTTCATCACTCTTTCGGTAGGCTAACGGCATAAGGGTGCTTTTTGCAGCAGTAATTATTAGCCTAAGCTAGTGTTGTAACAAGGTGCCATGGTGGCTGGTGCTAGCACCTGCCAAACACCCTGATCTCCATTGGTACTATGGTGTATGTGTGCTGTTAAGGAGCATCGGAGTGCTGATAAAGTGGGTGCTCCCTCTAGCCACCTCTCTTAACTCCCTGGACATTGTGTTAAACAAATGGGTGGGGGATTAGTTATAGTGATAACCAGATTTTCTAAAATATAAAAAATAAAAAATAAAAATAAATAAAAATTAATTATTAATATAAGCTAAATTTGACTATGGTCTCCACAATATATTTTAAATTGCTTGCTCGTTCGGTACATGCATCACTGTAACTCATTAACCCCACAGGACAACACTCTCCCCTGTAATTTTACGCCCCTCATCACTATTCCTTATCATCATCCCCTCACTGCCCTGTTTTTCATTACCCCTGTTCATGATCTCTCATTATCACCGTTTTATCCCTATAATTCATCACCCCCATCATTATCTCACTTCTTAACCCCCATACCTATTATTCATTACTTCCTTTCTTAACCCAATAATTCACCCCAAACAGTTGAATCCAGCGCTCACAGGAAAAAGCAGATAAATAAAGGCAGCTATATAAATCAGTATCCTTAAGATTGTCTAATTCCCCCTGCATCTCATTGAGGGCCTATTGAAACCTAACGAGTACAAGAACACCTGAAGAAAAATTGCGCTGAGGAAAGTAGCTAACCATACAATTACCATCACAACACACCATTAGATAATTGTTTTGAGTTTAACAAATTTATATATAGTTTATGTTCTTATTTTTTATTGCTTTTATTATTAATTATTCATTTTTATTTATAAGGTGCCACAAGGCGTCCGCAGCGCCGTACAGAGACAAACAAATTACAATACAATGGGAGACAGCACAGTACAGTAAAAAGTAAGCACAGCAACTTAGTAAGCTCAATGCACAGCTAGAGAGGGCGGGGAAGGGGGAGGTAGGATCTGCAAATGACGGGGCACAAGAAGGAGAGCGCAGAAGACAGGGAGACCCCCAGGGGGGAGGAGGGAGCGAGAGTGGACATGGAGTGGAGCCTCGAGGAGGAGGGCTAAGTAGCTGGAGAGCAGAGTTAGAAGTGGTGGAAACAGGAGGAGAGATGGCCCTGTTCAGAGGAGCGTACAATCTAAGGTGGACAGACAGAGAGACACAGGGGAGAGAGGGAGAGTAGGGGGACGGAGGTAGAAGATAAGGTAGGAAGTTAAGTGGAAGACAGAAAGGCTTTAAGAAAAAGGTGGATTTTTAGGGCCCGTTTGAAACTGGACAAATTAGGGGAAGTTCTGATGCAGGGAGGGAGCTTGTTCCAGTGGAGGGGGGCAGCGCGGGCGAAGTCTTGGATACGCGCGTGGGAGGAGGTTATAAGGGGGGAAGAGAGCCGAAGGTCAGAGGCAGAACGGAGAGGGCTGGATGGAGCATGAATAGAGAGGAGGGTGGAGATGTAGGGCGCAGTGGAGTTGGCGAGGGCCTTGTAGGTGAGTGTGAGGAGCTTATAGAGGATTCTGAAGGGGAATGGGAGCCAGTAAAGGGCTAGATAGAGGGGGGAGACAGAAGAGGAGCGGCGAGAAAGGAAAATAAGCCTAACGGCAGCGTTAAGAACAGATCGAAGGGGAGCAAGATGAGAGTGGGGGAGGCCAGTGAGGAGGAGGTTGCAGTAGTCCAGGCGGGGGATGATCAGAGAGTGGATAAGGCATTTGGTGGCATCTTGGGAGAGGAAGGGCCGGATGCGAGCGATGTTACGCAGCTGGAAGCGGCAGGATTTAACAAGAGAGAGGATGTGGGGGCCAAAGGAGAGAGAGGAGTCGAGGA
The DNA here is from genome assembly GCF_038048845.1 of Mixophyes fleayi. Lineage (NCBI taxonomy): Eukaryota > Metazoa > Chordata > Amphibia > Anura > Limnodynastidae > Mixophyes > Mixophyes fleayi. The sequence goes on from NC_134402.1 coordinate 79,760,729, forward strand.
TGACACCAAGGCAGCGAATTTGGGGGACAGGAGAGATAGAGGTGTTGTCGACAGTGATGGAGAGGTCAGAAGGGGATGAGGTATGAGAGGGAGGAAAAACTATGAGCTCAGTTTTGGCAAGGTTAAGTTAGAGGAATCGAGAGGAAATCCAGGAGGAGATGGCAGAGAGGCAGGTGGACACCCTAGAGAGGAGGGAGGGAGAGAGATCAGGAGATAAGAGGTATAGATGAGTGTCGTCAGCGTAAAGGTGGTAGCTGAAGCCAAAGGAGCTGATGAGTTCACCCAGGGAGGAGGTGTATAGAGAGAAGAGTAAGGGTCCCAGAACAGAGCCCTGAGGGACCCTGACTGGAAGGGTGGACGGGGGGGAGAGAGACCCAGAGGTGGTGACAGAGAAGGATCGGTGAGTAAGGTAAGAGGTGAACCAGGACAGGACTGGGCCGGAGAGGCCGAAAGACTGGAGGGTGTGAAGGAGGAGGGGGTGGTCAACAGTGTCAAAGGCTGCAAAGAGGTCAAGGAGGATGAGAAGGGAGAAGTGGCCCCTGGCTTTAGCAGAGAGGAGGTCATTGGTGACTTTAGCCAGGGCACTTTCAGTGGAGTGGAGGGGGCGGAAACCAGACTGGAGAGGATCAAGGAGGGAGTATTCAGAAAGGTAGGAGGTGAGACGGCTGCAGACGAGCCTCTCGAGAATTTTGGAGGCAAAAGGGAGAAGAGATATGGGGCGATAGTTTGAGAGAGAAGTGGGGTCGAGATTATGTTTCTTAAGAGAGGGGGAGGAGGAGGGGAAGATGCCAGTGGAGAGGGAGAGATTAAAGAGGTGAGCGAGGTGGGAGCAGGTGGTGGGGGAAAGGGAGCGAAGAAGGTGGGAGGGGATGGGATCCAGGGGACAGGTAGTGGGGGGGAGGATGAAATGAGAGAGTGGACTTCCTAGCCGGTGGTGGGACGGAAGGAGTAGAGGGGAAGGTGGTTGGGGGAGGAGGACGGAATAGTGGGAGGGGTGGAAGAGAGAGTGGAGGAGGAGAATTCAAGTCGGATGGCCATGATTTTAGAGGAGAAGAAGGAGGCGAAATCGGAGGCAGTCAGGGAGGAGGGAGGGGGGAAGGGGAGGGGGCCAGGAGAGTGCTGAAGGTGGCGAAGAGGCGGCGGTGGTTAGAGGACTGGGAAGAGATGAGGGATTTAAAGAAAGATTGTTTAGCGAGTGAGAGGGCAGAGCTGTAGGATGAAAGGATGAATTTAAAGTGGAGGAAGTCAGCCAGGGAGCGGGATTTTCTCCACTGATGTTCGGCGGTACGGGAGCATTTTTGGAGGAAGTGGGTAAATTTGGAGTGCCAGGGTTGGGGTTTGGAGCAGCGGGGGTGGACGGAGTGGGCAGGAGCGACCGCGTCCAGAGCGGAGGTGAGGGTGTGATTGTAGAGGAAGACCGCCTGGTTGGGGCAGGCCTGGGAGGAAAGGGGACAAAGGAGGGTATCGAGAGAGGAGGACAGAGAGGCAGGGTCAAGAGCATCAAGGTTGCGTATGGACAGAGTAGGTTTGGGCAGGGGGAGGGGAGCAGGAGAAGAGGAGAGAGAAGGAGAGGAGATGGTGGTCGGATAGAGGAAAGGGAGAGATGGAGAAGTCGGAGAGACTACATAGGTAGGAGAAGACAAGATCAAGGGAGTGACCAAGGCAGTGGGTAGAGAAGGAGGTCCATTGGGTGAGACCAAGGGAGGAAGAGAGGGTGAGCAGTTTGCTGGAAGCAGGATAGGTGGGGTTGTTGATGGGGATGTTAAAGTCACCGAGAATGATCGAGGGGAGATCATTTTGCTATGTATTAACTGGCATTTGTGATTGAACCAATCTCTTTTACCTTTTGTTTATTATACACATTTATATGTATATGATTGGCTACTTTCCTCAGAAACATTTTTCTTCAGGTTTCCTTTCTTAACCCACAAACCCATTAATCACCTCCTTTATTACCCTCCCACCCATTATTAATTATCCTCTGTCACTCCTCATATCTAACACAGAAGAAGAGAAGGGTAGAGGAGCTGGTTTTCAGACCGGCTTCTGATGAATTGCTGATGCAGCTCCCAGTCACTCATAGATTGGGAATATGGTGTTATGCTCAAAGAAACACCACAATATCAGCCTATCAGTGTCTAGGAGCTTCAGCACTATGTGATCAGATGCAGGCAGGGGATATGTTGTTTCTGCTATGTGTGATAGCGGAATTCGTGTCTTTGTGCTGCTTGCTGCTTCTTTCTAAATTGTTACATACCCCTCTACCAAATAGGTAGTACAATGATATGCAGCAGATGCTTTGTGTAGATGAAAGGTCTGAATGCTGCTGCAATATCTGCTAAGCTATGAGTCATGCAACTTAGCCAAAAACTAATTGGCACTGATGCACTCAACTCCAACTGGCAACTAGAACCTGAGCACAAGCATCAACTGCTTTGCCCACACTATGCCCAGCCCGATGGCCTAGGCCTCTCAGCACTTATATGCTGATTTACAGCACATAGCAGACAGCGTAAGCTCCAAGTCTCTTTCATGCAAACGCCAATTTGTTCTGGGGATGCTGTCCACAGTATTCAGAGAGCAATGCAGTACTTATGTCTCAGTAATTTCCTACTTGTGCTGCCTGCTATGTTCAGGACAAGACAGTTTAAAGGCACAGAGTTCTCAAGGCTAATTTACATGAGAATGCATAGTGCTAATATGCTGTTAACCTTAGAGGCTTAAATCTCACTAGGGACCCTTGTGCCTTCTGCTCATGAAGCTGATGTAGCTAGGTCAAATCCAGCTACTCTTCCATACACAAACGTCCTATCTCATTAGTAGGTAAAGAAAATACTTAATTGCACAAAAGATTAAGCTTACCCACATACTAAAAGGTTTAGTTTGTTTGTCAAAAACTGCTACTCATGTATTATAAGGAATAATTTCCCCTGCTCCCTTACCAGGATATATACCAACATTAGGAGTAATTTAGGAGCTCTGTACCATGTATAACAGCAATCAACCTGTTGTGTTTATATGGTTATGAGACTACTCATTGGCTTCTCATATCTTAATATTTTACTATATGTGAATACAGTATTCCCATTATAATACATGAGAGGTGTGAATATTTGTGTAAACATCTGTGAAAGAAATTCTTATCAGTGTCTCATTTTAACATCACTAGTCATCAAAGATAATATTATATTACATTATAGAGGCAATGTTAGGCCATACCTCAACCACTCTATATTGTTAAAAAGTAAATTTACTCTATGTGACATTTGTTCGTAGAGTGGGGGTCAGTTGCAAAGTGTTAACCATCCACTGCAAAGTGCAAATCCACCTTTGCGCCTGCCATCCATCTCAACTTCTGCAAGTGTGCATACGTTTATGCTAAAGTGCATGGGTTTAATGGTGCAAGATACCACCCTTTAGGGATGGCCATATAATTGCACAGATAAATTGGAGGACTTGGTCAGAACAAAGACATTCCAAGCAAAGTACAGAATAGGCACCTATGTACCTAGTTTAACAGAGCTATGTAGAAACAAGATTTCCTGTTTTGGTGTGAGATTATTGACAAAGGGTGGCAAGGGCACATTTTAGGGGTGTTCCTTGCTTTGAGGGAAGCAAAACTGTTTCTACCTGCAAATAGTATTTTAAATGGACAATGTTTGCGTCTTCATATTGTATTTTAATGAAGAAGGACACCTAAAGGCACACTCCAAGCAACATAATAAAAAGCTTCACATACACGGAATTACCTCATAATAAAGACAAATTCATTGTTATCGTGCACACTTGATTAAATTAAAACACATTAGACTAAACTGGATAATATTGTAAAAGAAAAACTGAAAAGTGTATAGTTCATAATAATTGAGTCTCTCCTCTGGTATCTAGACACAGCCTTTTATCCAGTCTTTGGCCCCTATCCTTCAGGGCAGTATTTTACTCTTATTCCTACTCTTGTGGATGGATCACTACTAGAAGAGGCTAATCACTGGAGATGTAATTAGCAAGATTTTTTTCTGGATCTCAAACAAAGAAGCCTATTCACTGAGGAAATTAGCAAGGGCATTGTTCCAAGGTTAACTCCTTTGTTGTCAGTCTGCAGATGATCAATCTCTGGCTGTCCAGCACTTCCCAAAGACTCTGGCCACTCTTCTGGATACATAGCCTGGATATCTGTCGGGGCATGATCAGGCGTTTAGCAAACCTGTGAATCAATCTGGGCAGGACTGGTCTACTGAACTTCCCCGGGTGGTTATGGCTTTTCGGACTTAGCATTGGTATAATAATGAAAGCATAGTAAAATACCATTTTCTACAGTGCATAGATATGCAGTTATACATGTAATGAATATTGAGATGAGGGTGGATCCCCGGGGACTTAACCTTTACTTACCCACCACTCCTACAACCTAGGGATATGGGGAAAAAAAGGAGTAAAAAGTACTCCTGACCAAAGTCCAAACTTTGTGGTGGAGTAAAGTTAACATCTTGTTCTTTCACAGTAGGCAGACCATCCAAACACACAGGTGGAAAACCAAGGTGTTTTGCAGTGGGCAGTCATAACTCACTTACACTGTATTTGAATTAAACGACTTCTCTACTTTTAATTTTTATTCAAATTTAAATCTTCCTCTGTCAAATTTACCTCAGCTTGATATTATACCGATCACAGTTTTCTTCTTCTTTACTTACAGTGTTCCTCTACCTCCAACATGTGCATTTTGTTCTTTAAAAAAACAGTTAACAATTTAAACTGTTTTGCTGCAACACAACACATTTAATCATGTAAAAAATGAGCAATTGCTTTATTCTGAACGATGTAAATGAGTTACATTTATAGATATAGAATTTCATAGAAGAAAATGAGTCAAAGATCCATCTAATCTACCCTTTTATTGTGTGTTTGTTTTTTGTTGCTTAATTGTATTTTATTTGGTGAATTTGGAAAGATGTGTTTTTTCTGAATCTTTTCTACATAAGTCTTAAAAATAGCAATATTCTTGTCCAATGTATTTTTAAATTATTTTACTTTACGAGTCCTCACCAAAACTACAGGAGACTATTTCATCCAACACCCTTTAAATTCTTCCTTATGCTACCGTGCAGTCTTTCTCCCCCCAAAATGTGCCCCATATTTATAAAAATCCTATTTAAAGAAAAAAAATACTGCATTCTGATCTCTGTTTCACCTCTGATATATTAACTATATCTATCATATAACATCTCTCGTTTGCTCCTTTAAGTTGTACATCTTCAACTTTGCAGGTTTTTTTTATATGCAGCTCATTCAGAATCTTAGTAGCCATTCTCTAAATTTATTATATTTTATTTTTATTTTATGTATGTCTTTTTTGGAGATAGGGCATCCAAAACTGTGCACAGTACTGAAGGTGGGTTCTTACCATTTGCAATATATCCACTTTTTGCTAGTAACACCACTTACTATCAACCACATAACTATTACCATTAGTTGGTATAACGCCACTAATTCCGCAGCGCTGTACAGAGAACTCACATCAATCCCTGCCCCATTGGGGCTTACAGTCTAAATTTCTATCAGTCCATTCCTCTGCTGTTGTTGACATTATAGGGCTTATGTACAGCTGGACACATTTGTGCCCCAAACATGCACTAGGAAAAGACACATTCATGAAAAAGCTCATTTACGTGCATATATTCAGTCGGGCACATCTCAAGATGTACATTGCATAGCATTTGGGGTGTACATCACAAGCTAAACAAGTTATCACTTTGCCCCGTGATAGTGTAGGGATAACATAGAGAAAGCTTAGAGAAAGCAAAGAGATGTGACTTGACCGCGTTAGTATTAAATGCTAAAGTCGCATTGACCTATGAAAAATATATCTTATGGAAAATATATCTTATGGAAATAAAACAGATGTGCATCCAACACTACATGAGCCTTTAAAACAACATGCATTCTGTATTCTGCTGTATGATTTTTTTAGCCTGCATATACATTTTGATGTATTAAATTGTAACTTAATTAAGATTCCACTCTTTTTCTCTATTTTATGTGTTTTACTCCTTATGGTGTTTCAACAATTTTACAAATCTTTGTATCATTTTGTGGCAGTGTTGAAGTTTGCCACATGTCTAAAGCTCTAATCATTCCTCACATTGAGAGGGGTTATGGCATTTAAAATTCCTAGTAGGCTCAGTATAAAGTTGTCGATTAAGAAAAGTATAGTCTGCCAGCTCTGTGATAACCTTGGTCAGGCTAAATACTGTTTGCACTGTACCTGAACCTCTTCACTTCTGTGACACTATCATGTTGTGTTGTTGTATTTGTTGTTCATGTACTTTAGCATATTATAGCCATATTTGTAATATATATATCTGTCTTAAGAGTCCTGACTCAACCCCTGTTCTTCATAAGTTGGTGACAGACATTGTATCAAGGGAAGTCCTGATCCTTTGGACATTAATAACAACATGGAGACCCACATTCAACAGCTTATTTCACTCTTGAAAAAGTTTAAGGCCAGAGCTTGTGTTGACTACAAGAGCTACAGCAGATAAAGATGGCGTTAATCACCAAAGGGACTCAGGATCTCCTTGTGCTATCCTGGAAGACAGGGGGCTCAGCAACAGAGGATCAGGAGGATCAAAGCTGAAGCAATTTTTGACAACTTTGGCCTCCTTGATACCAGTGACTCCCTAATCAATAAAATGGAAGAGGGAGATGAACCTGACAGCCACATGTGAAAGCATGGCCTGGTCCAAGACTTTCTGGGCAATCCGCCTGGCACCCTTGCCAACAGGGGCAGACCTACATGGGTGTGGCAACTGAATTTTATTTCTGTTGACAAAGCAGAAAATCTTGCCAGAAATCTGTCAGCAATACTTAAGATCTGTTATAAGTCGTGGCAGGCACTTCCCTGCTCAGGACATGGCTGCTCACAGCTTGATCTCGGTTTCTGCACAGTTGAGGAATTCTTTGAGCTGTGTCATGTTTTCCTGTTACTATGGCTACAGTTGGCTTCCGCACTGGCGGTCACGATCTTTGAATTCAGTACCTGAGTCACAGAAATGAGGCAGGTGTTTCAAGCAAGCACTATATATTCTGGTTCCACTGTCTCTTCCGTGTTAGTAATAGTATGACCTTCTGGTACCAGTATTCTCAGCTTCTGTGAACCTGCATCACTTTTGTCTCCAGCCTGATAACAAACTTTTCCTTTGGAAAACAGATTACCCTTGATTTCTACTTGCCCACGTATTGGAAAACAGAATACATGTTTTTCTGCCTCTTAATCTGACTTTATTTTGTATCACAGACATTTTTTTCTTTGCCATCTACAAGTGAACCCTGCATTGTTTAACTGATTTTGCTATCTCCAAGTTGCATCTTAAAACTGTCAGTGACTGCAACTGGTATTCCCCTTATTCCCCATGTTCAGTAAACTGGCCTTCCAGGACAGTTTACTGAACATGTCCACCTGTGGAGTCTGCCATCATTAGCAGGGATATTTTCTGTTGCTAAACTCTCTGGCAGCTTGATCTTTTCAGAGCTAATTGGTTACCTGCTGCTATTACCTTTTCCTCAGTTCATAACAAGATCTTAAGTATTTTTTTGCATCTGACAAGTCTTAGACCCTTACACAATAGAGAAAGCAGAGACAGAGTGTGAGATTAATATAGGTCAGTCATCTGGCACTACTAAATCTAACAGCATTATTTTTTTGACTAATAATCAAATCTACCCTAACTGTCAATAACACTACAATTTCCTCAGCTTCCCAAGCCCGCTGCCTTGGTGTCACACTTGACTCCACCCGCTGCTTTATTCCTCACATCCAGACTCTCTCCCAGTCCTGTCGACTTCACCTTAAAAACATTGCTAGAATATGTGTTTTCTTACTCAATATGTTACCAAAACTCTTATCCATTCTCTCATCATCTCCTGTCTTGACTATTGCAACCTCCTGCTGTGTTACCCGAGGTCCAAGATAGTGTCTCCAAGGAACATCACCTCTAATGATTCAGCTACACTACTACTTGAACAATTGTGGCACCGGGTCCCAAAGCTTCTGAAAGTGAGCAAGCTTGTGTGATGTAGCCAATAGTCAAAGTGGGTGTCTATATGGTGGTATGTCGTAACGCCAATTCTTCTATTAGCTTCATTGTAAAACTCAAATTCCGATTACATTTTTCATACCTCCACTTCTGAATTTCCATAGCATTGCTTCTATATGTTCACTTTGACCACAGGATACTACCAAAACTGAGAGACTGCCACAGCCAGTTACAGTAACACGAGGATGATGAGGGGAAACAATATAATTAACCAGTTCTATTTTGTTCCTTTCTTAAACGCTGACACAACACCTGCTTTATGCCAATTTTGCGGTACTAACCTGATTATGGGAAAGTCTATGCATTATACAAATAATGGTCTACCAATTGCAAACAGTACTTCATTTAGCAGTCATGGGTGTATGCCATCTGGGCCAGGTGCATTATCTGTCTCAATTTTGTGTAGGCATAACTGTACCTCCTCCTGTGTACATTAAACATTTAATGGTTTACATAGGCTATTGCTGCACAACCAATTTCCTAGTACTTGTTCATCCTTTGTGAATTTAGACAAAAAGAAACTTAAAAAATAATCTTTTCCTTTATTATTTTCTGCAATTATTTTTTCTAATTTATCATTTACAGGTCACAATTTGCAGTTTTATTTTACGTGCTGTTTAATTAAACAATGTTTTGGAATTAAATGTATTGTCTGATGTTCACATATTTTGCTACATTAGTTGTGTTAGCATGATTAATTTTGAGATCTTCTCTACTTTTAAAAACTTAAAATCTCTTTTTTATCTTTTTGCCTCCAATATTTTTTTATTCAACCACATAGGCTGCCTTTTGTCCAACATTTTTTGCAATATTTAATCATTTTTTAAATCCACTTTGGCCTCTATGCTTCTATTTAAGACCACACTTTCTTAGCCTACAAGCAATGCTTCTCTGAGCTTATTTAACTATGTTCTTCTAAATTTCAGAATATTGTATCTCACTTTACGAAAAATAAAAAAATCACTGAAACTTAAGTCAAACATTACTATGCTGGATTGACTATTCACTAAATGTCTTATGTGTAAATTAAATATATTATGTTTTCTATTAGCTATTACCAAGTCCAGCAGAGCTACCTCTCTAATTTGTTCTTCTAGCACTTGCTATATAGATAAACAATAGCTTTCTACCCTTTCATTCTGTGAAACTAATTTAATTATATTACAACCATTTAGGCTATGTGGCTTAAGCTGGTACACGCTACAAAATTTTTTGACCGATTTGTTATCTGTAATGATTTTAGCAATTGGTGAAATTCCAATCAGCATGTCAATTCATATGTACAAACTATACATGTTTTAAACAATTTTTACACAATTTAACGTCTGTGAATTTTGTCTGTCGTAGCATTGTGTCAATAGATTGTTACTCTGTACACACTGTGCAGATATATAACCTCCCAGCACAATAAGGCTGAACCTCAGCGCACAAAACACCCGCAAACAAAGATTCCGGAAAAGGAAATATATCATCACCATTCATTCAATTGTACAGCTTTGGGTATAGTGTACGTTCATTAACGCTGTTCGCAACTGCACAATTACTCCAATTTATTTTGATACAATGGCCACAATAAATGAACAGAAAGCTTGTGGTTTGTTGCTTCTTGCTATGGCTGCATCTATAAAATTATAGAGGAGCCAGTCTGTCACCAGTGATACGTGATATGAAAAGTCAATCACCAAAAGGAACTAATTATGCAGAAGCTCCTAAATCAGCTTAGTGAAAAACTTGGTAAAAAAAAGCAAAGTTCAAGATTGAAAAAAAGGTGGTCTGATCTAAAAAACAAGGAGCAAAGAAGGCTGAAAGAATCAGAGCAAACATTAAAAAAGTGAGCATTAAAAGTGGTTATTAAAACTCTGTAAAGCTAGTTAGTAGACGGTGTTAGTAAACGGTGTTAGTAATTACTGGTAACAAAACAATTAGTAGGATTAGTAAAACTTTGACATCTACTTACAGAAAGAAATGTGCTGTGTAGCCATTCAAAAATTTAAAATGGAAGAAGATGCTGTGGCGACTATAAAAAAAGAATCCACTGACATAGAAATTTCAGTAATAAAAGAGAAATCGAAAGAAGGTAATTAAACACGGTTAAAAAGGATAAAAAACTTAAGGTGTACCCTATACCATTATATTAAAAATGGCTTCTATATTTCAACTGGTATGGACCAGCATGGCATCATGCCTGGCAAGGCAGTGTCCAAGGTGAGCAAATGGCGTTGTGCTCCGTTTCTTCATTAAACACAAATAAAATAATTTTCCTGTCTTCATTTAGATGCCGTCACCATTTCTGATGAAAGTGTGGAAGGAGAGAAGCAGGGCACAGGTACAAACATTAATAAAACTTACGATGATGGATAAGGTATGGCTGAGAAGATGTAAAGTTGAACGAATATTTTAAAGAATTAAGGGCAAACATCAATGATGTGAAGAAAAAAAAAATATGAAGACATATATATATATATATATATATATATATCTATCAGGGGCACACCCAGGGGGGATTTCCTAGTCCCCAGAAACCCCTGTCCTACCTGGGATGTTATATGCTTACAGTGGCTGGCCCCTCTCCCGGGACCAGTCACTACTGCTTGTAGCTTGGGATCGTCTCCCAGTCAGTCCCCTGCTGTGTGAGCACAGCTCTCTGCCGGCAGTTTATACATTATATATTATATACATATATATATATATATATATATATATATATATGCATATACATATATACATACATATATATCCATATATATATATATATATATATATATATATATATATATATATATATATATATTGTCAAAGTCGTATAATTGGATGAACGAAAGTATATTGGTTTAATATTGGTTTGCCGTGCGTATTGCGAAGCGTACGCCACGTGTTACGTGACGTGGTGCGTTCGCACGGTAAAATACGCACGCACACACTCGCATTACAACAGTTAGTTATTTATATAATTTCATATTGGTTCTGTTACACTGTAATTCAGGAGCAGATAGTATTCGGTTTATTATTAGTCTATATATATATATATATATATATATATATATAGATATATATATATATATGTTGATTATATGTACATTGTAGTGTTATTAAAGGTTTAGGGAATAGGAAAGGTGTCATGCCTGATATCATATTGAAGCCCTAATCATCAGCAGCTGTCCGGTGCAGTCGGCGAAGAGATCGCACATTGCATACTTTAGTTATTGATATTAGAGAGTAAAACCTTTGTATGATATTGGCTATGAAAAGGAGCAGACCCCCTGGAGAGAAGACCCCCACCTTTGGATTCCTTAGATTGAATCAACCTATTACCTGTCTGGCCTGGACCCACCCAACGTCTGGACCTATAGAAACAATCTACGTCATCTCTATTGTTCACAATGAAACACTGACGGTATATATATTAGCTGCATCTCACTGGGGCCTCAGTCAACTCTGACACAATATTCTATACAGAATATTGTCCATCGGGTCCCGTGGTTGCGCAGCGTGCGCAAGCGATTGCAGCGGTATGTATGTATTATCTTTTGGTATTGGCTGTGCTGTACTGTACTTTATCATGATATAATAATGTATTGAATTGTTGACCATTTACATCTGTTAAAAATAAATCACTTTGTGCTTTGGACACACATTCAATTGATTGGGCAATGCTTATTTTAAAACAATAGAATTACTTTAATAATATATATATCATATGCTTTGAAACAATGCTCGTTCATCGGTGGAGAAAACAATGTAATGTATACCCAGCCTTATACAAAAACCCATACTTTGCTAGTGGATTTTTTCTCCATGTATATTTTCCTATATGGACTCTACATTCTCCTATTTTTTACTGATATCCTTGCACTGGACAGACACCTTTCTTTTCCTTTTTATTTTTCCTATACATGCTTGCCGGCGGTTGAAAAACTTTAAAATTATCCAACCATTTTTTGCACTAAACCATAGCAAACTGAGACACTTTCACTCTCCAACTTGCACTACACAGATAAAAAAGTGAATTGTTGATTAGTCAATTTAGTGCAATTTTTACACTTAATTAATTATAGTAAATGAGCCTATGGGGCGTATTCAATTGTTAGAGTTAACGCTAACAAACGAGCGCTCAAAAAATCTTACCGTTAATACGGTAATTACTCGCGGAATTTCAGCTCGCCGCTCCCTGAGCGGCAAGCTGAAATTCCGCGAGTAAACTACTGTATTAACGGTTTTCGCGCGCAATATTACCGTATAAACGGTAATATTTTTTGAGCGCTCGTTTTTCAGCGTTAACGCTGACAATTGAATACGCCCCTTAATGTCTTGTTACAAACTGTTCATAGTGTTATCTGAAAACACACTTTTATACCCCTCACCAAGTTTAGTGAGCAGTACTCTTTTTGAAAGTGTTTCTGTTAACTGACACCTTGTAAATGCTAATTAACAATCAAATGAATCAATGCACTTTATATTTTAATGTGCTGTCATTTCAGTCCAGAAGAATAACCTCATTAAAAATTGTAAAAGGTTAAACACCTTTTTAAGCATATTAGATTCCAAATTAAGATAATACATTATTAAAAGATTCAGATGTAATCCCTTGAATAAATGTTATTATCAGTCATTCAGTAAAAAGAGTAAAATAAATACGTTTCAAAGCTCTATCTTGCAAGATTGTTTTAGTTTCTTTCTTTTAGATTATTAGCTGTCTCTCTATATATAAATATTTATACTTGAAAATTGAATACTTTTTAATTTTAATATTACAGAATAAAACAATTAAATTATCTTCATGAGGACAGTTTTCCAAATATCTGGAGAAATGTAGTGGTCTTTTTTAAAGTGCAAATGTTTCCCTCAGTACTTTTTAGAACTACTTACTATACTGGAATCAAAGCTTTAATATTACTCAAGAGAACAACATGATTAATATGCAATATGCATGCTTCAAAGGTTGTGATTGCAGGAAAAGACAGCAAATTCAAGAAACAAGTTATTCATTTGATCACCGATTGAATAGAAGCTCCCCTTGTTTAGGCAAGGTACATTGTCTCACAGGGAAAGAAATCTTGGATGTTGTATTCACATAAACCTCCTTTACAAGCCAGTAAAATTGTCTTTGCTTGTAGTAAATGTGGTTGTACTTTCCTGACACAATCCCAGAGAAGGAAAAATGTGCTGATGGGCACTCTCCGAGGTCAGAAGAGGTATAAAAATAGTGAAAAAAGACATAAATGAGTACCATACCAGGCTTACTGATGTAAAGAATTTGAGATTTATGGAGAGGAAGGAATTTTAGAGTTTCTTTCTATTTTACCCTGTTTTTCAAAGTGACATCTAGCAAAAAACTTGAAGACAAAGCCCTAAAAAACTGCCACACAGAGACTTTCATTAAAGTTACAAAAATATAATTACTAGCCATAAGAAAATAAATTATTTGACAGACATGAAAACTAATGTTTAAAGTACTATAAAATATGTTTTGTCCATTATATGCATTTATTTTTGCTAGTTTTATCGTTTCCTTTCAATACATCATCAACATTTAATTTTCTGCTTTTTACATATATAGTACACACCATTTTATTTAGACTTCACATTTGAGTCTTGGTGAATTCAAATTAAGTCTTGTATATTTTATTTGATTCCTTTAGAGTTTGCAAAAACTATCAAAGCAAAATCAATCTTTAAATGCACACCTTAAAAAGGGTGTCATAATGAATGATGGAATGTGTTATATTTTGCCAGATTTGGCGTTCATCCCATGAAACAGGACACAGAAAGGACTTGTAGTAGTGTTTTCAATATGTGGAACTGTTTTAAGAAATGCAGTGTATTTGTAGAGGCTCTTGAAGAAATGTAGTTTAAATTTAAAGGGTTTTACAGAGAAGATTATTTTAATATTGGTTATTGGTTGTTGGTTGGTTATTATTAAAAAATAATGAATCTTTTGTAACACCTTTTATTGTTTTTTTCACATGTGAACTGTTGATTGTCTGTCAATTGATATCACCGTAGGCCCATATTTGTACATGTGTATCAATAGTATCCATATACTTAAATTTGATTTGCACGCTTCATTTACACCAGACCATAACAGCCAATCAGACACGTGCTTTAATTTTATAGCTTGCGTTAGGCATATCAAGGCAAATTACTTATTGGTTGCTGTAGTTCAGAGCAAATCTTGTGTTCTGCATTTCTGCTTTCCTTTATGCTCATCTTGTTCCCTCATTTTTTTCACTCAGAAAGTACATGCATCTATTTCTGCTTATTTTATGGTCACCTGCTTTTGGTGTGCTCTCTCTATTTCTAAGGTAGCTTTTGCTTTCGCTCAGAACCTGTTTTTTTTTCAACAAGTAAAGGTTCAAATTTTCTAGTTATTTTTGTACAGAAAATTAACTTTAAGCATATACAGTCACCTAGGCTCACCAGTTGACAATTCATGTTAGCCATGTACACATAGTATTTCTTGATCTGTCATGTGTAAAGAGGTAGCTATTTAACTGTCCCAATATTTTTACTCTGAAGAGAGACCTGGGGGTAAATGTATGAACCTCCAGATTCTTCATCTCCGGCGAGTTCAGCGTCTTCAGCGCTTAAATTTAAAGCGGCGCTGCCTTGTAAAGGGAAACTTCCATTATCTGTAATCAATTTTAAAAATAAAATAAACATCAATATATTTTTCACTCTTGGGATTATTTCTCTTCAATAGACTTAAGAAGAAACCTTTGCTAACAGTAGCTGCAGCTACCAAGAATAGAACTGTAAATTATATACTCTAAGGCAAATGTTGTTACCACGGCTTACTATGGGACATCAGGGGTACCTCCCAAGAGCAAGATTTTATATGATCACAGAGCAGTGCAAGTAAAATGCAATGTATAATTAATTAATAAAGCCTTCTATTTAACCTTATTTCTTTAGTCCAATGGTAGCAAGATAAAAGTGTATAATATGGCATCTGAAAGTAAATGACACCTTGTGGCTGATAGATTTATTTTATAACATAATATATTATTTCAATTCATTTTAGGATATCAGCAACACACTTAAATATTATAAACTTCTGGATTTCACTATCTCTCTTGTTAATTATCCTAAAATGATCTTATAATAATCCCTTAACACCAGAGCCGTAACTAGGCAGGTGCGGGCGGTGCCATCGCCCAGGGCGCAAGCCCAAGGGGGCGCAGCAGCCGCCCGCTACCTGTCTCTATGCCCTGGCTCAATACTGTACACATCGCCCTACTTGAACTTTCAGCCAACTTCCCCCACATCGGCATCAGAACCATTGGAACGCATATGCGTTCCACTGGCAGGAAGTTCGGCATTTGGAACGCAAACTTGCGTTCCAAATGCCGAACTTCCTGCCCGTGGAACGCATATGCGTTCCAATGGGACAAGACCTGATTCAGCGGTCCAAAGGTGGTTCCAATTTGCTGCTGGTGTAACTTCACTGGAGAGGCGCCAGCCGGCTCTGTACTCTCCTGCATGCTCCTTCACTTACAGCTGCTTCTAGACTGTTGCGCATGCGCACCCCTCCGTCCTTATGGATATTGGTGAAAAAGTTTCCAGTCTCCATGTCAGCATGAATAAATCATTCCCGGACATATTATTCAATTGAGGTACTATTTTTTGGACTGTGTTTTTTCATCATTTTTACATCTTTTCAAATGTTATTTTGTATATTTGTCTGCAGACATATATTTTATATATTTTTTTTATCATAGGGTATGTGTTTATTTATATATTATATTGGTATTTAGTCCTTTGTAATATTTTGTTTCATCGCTCTCTCATTCACTCATTAGATATAAATCTGTTTAGCCTTATCCCTCTTTACCTAGCATTCTTTCTTTTGAGTGTCGGGGAGTATATTTTGTTATAATTTCTATTCACTTAGAGAGGATTAGGTCTTTCCTCTCAATCTCCCCACAGTTTTGTCAGCCTTCATAGATACATACGGAGAGCACTGGTATTCTCCATTTTCTTTTATATATAGTATAATAGTCAGAAAGTCATATTATATATATATATATATATATATATATATATATAATGAGCGAGAGAGATGGCTATATGTATATAGATATATATATCATGCATTTACAAAGATGTGTAACAGAATTCTCTCAGTAAAGTGCTAGCCACACCTCCACATTAGGTTAGCCACACCCACTTGTCAAATGTCACTCCCACTTCAATGGGGGGCGCCGGTGCCCTGTCTCGCCCAGGGCACTAAAACGTCTAGTTACGGCACTGCTTAACACATGCTATCAACTGAAAAAAGAGTACTTTAAGTATAAGTTGTTAAATGATAATTCTTATCAGAGGTAGTGATTGAAGTTGTGCAAAGATGATGTAGATGTGGTGATAATGACAAAATGCCTCTACAAAGAGAATTGTTGTGGATAAAGTGAAATGTAGATGAAATTAAAAAAATCTGTAAAAAAGATGTATTTTTTTATTTTCATTGTCAACATATATACAGACACTGTAATGTGACTGCATTTAAGTTTTTATACTTAAAACAGAATTTTTACTTCCCAAAAATGTTTTTGTATCTTTACGGAAGTGTTTTTTCCTCATGTTATAGGACATCTGACAGACTACTGTACACTCATCGGGGTCCACTTTAGAGCATGAGAGACCCAATTCCTCTGTTGGACTAGCGCCTGCTCAGAAGAGGCCATTGCTCTATTCTTTTAACATCAGACTAGGGTCCAAGGGGGGAGCGGAGCATTTTGGAGTGGGTCACTGCACCTCTGGGCCTTATAGCAGCTGCACCCCTGGCAACATTAACTACCTGATTTTTATTTTTAACAAACTGACTGCAGCAAAACACAAATGTCTTCTGTAATTATCATTGGCGCCATTACTAATCTAGGTGCATAAATGCACAAGCAATTCATTGTGATTTCAACTTTGTTAAAATACACTGACTGACTGACTGATGCAAAACAAATTCCTTCTCTGTACTTTTTTATTAATGACCTATCTGGGTGTAGAAATACCATTGTGAAATGAGACTGTATATTTGTTAAAACACTACGGGCCTGATTCGTTAAGGAATGTAAATGCCAATAACGTGTCATATTTTGCATTAAATTGCAATGCACATGCCCAGAAATGAACTATATGCCAGTGAACAGGTATATGCAACTCATCTTCAAACGCAAAGGGTACTTATGACAGCCTACTATTTCAGGAGAGAAATTGGGGAAGAAGGGGGTGTATGCATGTAGTAAATGTACTGTACGGGCGTGCCAAGGACAATCCACATAGCAGCGTCCGATTCAGGCTTTAGGACTGCTGTGTATTATTAACAGGTGACAATAATTGAATACTTTGTCTCTCTCTGTGCGCTCTGCTGGGATTATATATTCCCTTTATGTATTCTACGTAATCTGCAATGTGCTGTGTCTCTCTCAATACAGCAAGTGCCGAATATGCAGAGCGTACACCCATATTCAACAATAGACGTTTCTTCAGATCCGTTTCTAGTTGAATATGGATGTGCATGTGCCTGAATTATGTGCATTATTTTTAAAAACTCAGAATACGTTCATTTTGCGTGCCTTATTTAATCAGTCCCTAAAAGTGTAAACCAAACATGTTTCTGCTTTTGAAAAGAAGATAATGCTTCCACATTACCAAAAAGCTTCTCAGTCATTCATATCTGCTGAAAAAAAAAATTAATGGATGTGTTTATTGCAACAAAATTGTTTTCAGTGGTAGTAAATAGAATATTCAAATTTGCCTAAATTGTCACAAATAAAACCTCCCATGTAAAGAGAAAATCCATTAAGAGTCTAAACAAATCTTTTTTGAAGAAGAGGATGAAAAGCCACCCAGTTCTGAATTTAATGGAGAGAAAACAGACAGTCATTAATTGCCCTGTACTCTATAAGCCTTACTATTATCCATTGGAATATCCACAGAAGAGGATTGACGAGTGTCTGGAATTATAAAATATTGCCTTTTAAACACTTACCTGCCCTGTTCTAGTTTATTCTCTGAAAATCTGTGCCATGCTATCGAAGGAATTGTGACTGAAAAGTATAATCAGGTATCCCTAAAAATACTGAAATGCTGACATTTATAAGATAGATAAACCTACACACATAAAATTCACATGAACAATAAGTGCCCGGTATAAAGATGTAAAAATGTATTTATGGTAGAGCCAACATTACGTTGATTTTGGAACAAAGACATATTCCGCGACAAGTAGAAACTAGATTCCATGCTATATAAAGCTACAAATATATTTTTGACACAATGTTTTAATTTTTCACTGCAGAACCCCCTTCAGATACGTTGATTCGTAACACTAAGGGCCAGAATTATAGTTAATCAGCATCATCAGCTATTTATATAGCGGCACTAATTACGCAGTGCTGTACAGAGAACACATTCACATCAGTCCCTGCCCCCATTGGAGCTTATTCCCTAACATACACACACAGAATGAGAAAAACTATGGGTAATTTTTAATAGCAGCCAATTAACCTACTAGTATGTTTTTGGAGTGTGGGAGAAAATCGTAGCACCCGGAGGAAACCCAAGAAAACACGGGGAGAACATACAAACTCCATACAGATAAGGCCATGGTTGGAAATCAAACTCATGTGCTAACCACTTATAGTTGGATGTAAGTACAACTGTAAGACATAAAAATTCTACTTATTTTATTTTACTACATGTGCAGTAAAATAAAGCGGAATTTTGAGTTACACATAACCTGCAGTCCCCTTTGCCTAGAGAGTCAGATTGGGGCAGTGTAAGAGTAATCTATGTACAGTAAGGGACTGCTCATGTAAGTGTAGCGTGTCCATGGAGAAGTGGTGTATAGAGAGTAGCTTGATAATTGCATAAATCACATGTCCCAGCAAACTCTCATAGCCAGTAATTGCTTGGACATGCTGATGCTTGCAGCCAGAGCATGCGGGAGCTTGTGACTGTCATTAGGCCAGCCTGTCATGGCAGCTAGAGCCTGTTATAACATGTAGTTCCACTAAAAGTTAAAGTGTATTTTCTTCAAAATTGTTGTTTTACCTCTTTATTACTCATCTAAATCCATAGGGAAGCTTATTTCTCTTGAAGTAGTCCAATTGGACTGTGAAAAAAGACCAGGGGGTAAATGTATGAACATGCGGGTTCTTCAACACCCGCGTGTTCAGTGTGTTCAGCGATTAAATTTCAAGCGGCGCTGCATTGTAAAGGGAAGTTATTCAGTTCACCATGAGGTCTCTGTATATTATGTTTCTGCAACATTTATCACAATTAACGCAGAAAGCATATCTCATTTTTGCTTGTACCTCTATAAGGAGCGAGCAAAAATTTGGGAAAATTATCTATCTACCTTGATGATATAAACTATGATTAATAAAATTTTGCAGAAATTGGTGTATTGGCAAAGTTTACATTATATTTCATATACAGACTTATTATAAACTTAGGAATAATTGTGACATAGAAAAATTATTGTTTAAAGATAATAAAATAGCACCATTTCATTTCTGTCCTCTACTGATCTGGAAATATATAGCACAATATGTATGCACTTTATAAATAAATAGGCTTCAATCTTTAAAATAAATAAAATGCATTATTCTGTTTTATTAACTAATTGTAGACAAAACATATACAAAAGTATTTGTAGCTGTACAAATAATGTTTAAGTTATTTATTGTCATTGTTGATGATTAGTCTGGCCCAAAAAATGCAAGTTCACATTTCACAGTCATCCATGCTGACCCTTCTTTTGGAAGAGGTAGACGAATACTGAATGGGCACGTCATAGGTGCGCTAGGGACTTATTGAAATATCTCTCTAGAAGACATTCCCTGCAAAGCTATATATTTTATGTCCCGGAAGAATTACCTGCAAACAATTGCTATGTTACAGATTTGTATTTTGTTATATGGTTTACCAATGCTGCCTGTAGACAGGATAAATAGGTGAGAACAAAATAATTGCATGTCACAAAGTGCAAAACACATAAAATGCATTTAAATCCATTGAGTGTTTACTGAAGTCAGTAAGCTTAATACAGTCCCTGCAAAAGTATGTTGCTATTAATGTAAAACAAACATCACATTTGAAGCGGATGTCATTTGCGACACTAAAATACAGTGATCTGCATTACAATGTCTTTCCCGCGGGTTTGTCATCATGTGACCGCTTAAGATCCACTGAACTGGGTTTCATTCCACTGTTCAGGGATTTGTACAGCAAGATGTCATATTATTTTGTACAATATTTTGTTCTGTCCTAATGAAGAACTATCCAATTGTGATTATGCAGTTATATACACATTGTTATATTTCTGTTGAAGCACTTAAAGACATTCTTTGATTTATAACACATCATACCGTTTTCTCACTGCTCAAGGTAGCGTTATCCACTATTATCAATTGGATGCCATTTTCTCAATTTAGGCATATAAGCTAAAACTAGACCACAGTGAACTTAAACTTAAAATTTTAGTGCCTGGGGAGAGAAGGGAAACTGCAGCCCCTCTAGACTACAAATTTAGCTAAATTAGCCTAAAATATTCATAAACTTTGCCCACCTTCTGCATTGTGCCTTGGGCAGTCGCCCCTATCGCACAATCCTAGTTACGACCCTGTTTAAATAAAGACAGCCCTGATGTCACATAACTATTCAAAACTATTATGTACCTTAATGAAAATCTACTGCCTGGAACTTGGGAAAAAATAGTGAAAAATCCAAATTAAAGAGGGCAGAGGCCACATGCCATGTGTGAAAATGAGAGTATTGACAAGATTTTATTTTTTTACTGTGCAGCACTGCACACATTGAGATGGAAAACTATTAGTTCTATCAATTTAAGGTGCCGATATTGCAAACCTTGCAACAGTGGGCTTAAACAAGACACATAGGGCCTGATTCATTAAGGGGACAGATTTATAGTTGGGGTAGTGCATGTCCTAGATCAACTGTAAATTTTAGTGTAAAAATAAAGCTATCAAGTATTTGTGTGCTACATGAAAAATCGGCCAAATGTGCAAAATAAGAAACTAATTTGCACCCCTTGAATTGTAACATGGTTTGTCCAGGAACACACTTACTCCTTTTCTTGCTTTACTTTCCTTAATTAATCAAGCCCATGGGCTTTCATTACTTCTCCCTGTCATAAGTGAACACCCCTGTTCATAAAGACACTTAGAAAACAGACCAGCAGTTTTTTTTCCTTAATAAAAGTAAATCTCAAGGCCAAAACAAATATGCAATACATTCATGGTAAACTTTCAAGCAGTAGGATTAATTGACATTGGATGACAAAATTTAGACTAATCCTAATTGAAAACAACCATAAATTGCATTGGGTATGTTGTTAAGTGTCATCAGGTGAAAAAAAAGTGAAATGTAATTTTAAATTTTCTCAAAATGAGACATAGGGCTAGAGTTACTAAGCTGCGGGTTTGAAAAAGTGGGGATGTTGCCTATAGCAACCAATCAGATTCTGGCTATCATTTTGTAGAAGGTACTAAATAAATGAAAGCTAGAATCTGATTGGTTGCTATAGGCAACATCCCCACTTTTTCTAACCCGCAGCTTAGTAAATCTAGCTCATAGTATCAGTAAATAGCAAGACACGTTTTAAATAATGTGCAAGCAAAGCAATTTTACAAATCTGCCTCATTGAGTGAGAATTACCTTCATGGGCTGGAAGTAAGGCTTTTACAACTGCTGTGATTTTTTTTCTGTTTCCACATTTCTGTGTATGCAGAGTGATTGTCACAAATATGTTCTTGGACATCAGAGTTTGAACACTTCAAGGGTGAAATGAAAATGTATCAGGATAGATAGTACAGATGATGCAGATAAAACTAAACAGAACTCCAAAGAGACTTTTATAAATGTACCCCAATATCAAAGACAATTAAATTAATTTGAAACACTGTGGTATCAATATGAAAGGTAAAAATATAAATCTTCTTACTTTGTGTTGTTATTAATTTTCTTAGTCCCATGTATTGATTTTTCCTATATTCTCTCTGCTGATGGAAATGTAACTTATATAAATATTCCTTCATGCGAAAATGTATCCCACACTTCCTATGATGTTTCAGCCTATAATATATAAAGAGAAAATTATATTACCATAAATGTGATACTTTTATGTTTTCGGATTGAACATATTTTAAGAATAAATCCCTTCACCTTAAATTTCATGCAGGCATATATATGTTTTTATATATATATATATATATATATATATATATATATATATATATATCAATAAATTATATTTGACTGTAAATAATCATTGGTAGAAATGAGCAAATCTATTCATTTCAACCATTAAATTATTTGTGATATTGGGGAAAGTTAAATTAACTGATAAACTTTTAGCTTCTCATTCAACCAGAAAAGGTTGTTGTTTTTTTTTTTTAAAATATAATAATATAAATGTGTTGCTGAAACATTTAAAACTACAATTTGCAGCAAAAAATGCTATATAAGTTGATGAAAGGTTCTCAAGACCACCAAAATCCATTAAACGTCAAATTGTTTTAATTGTCTTCCCTTACATAGTGGATCAAAATTGTTTAAAACTAATCCCTGAGAGGTAGTACAATTTGTTTAAAAGAATAATATCATTGAAGAAATTGCTGCCATGAAAACAGTATAGAGCAACAATTAGAATTCTTATATCATAGCCTGACTTTCTTTGTTTTGGTGATAAACTTTGCACTTGTCATAGCTGTTGATTTACCAAAGGGCAATGTGATGAAAATTGCCCTAAACTTATTTCACAAACTAAACAGTTTTATAAAACAGTCAAAAGAGATTAATTTATTACCTAACCATGCCTATGAATACAGCATTGCATTATTATTATTTTTTCACTGACAAACCTTATTTGTGGATGCACACTTATAAAACAATGGTTTCAAAATAAACTTATTATAGTTTGTTAGCTATGGTAAATCCCTTAAATTAATATAGGAACATTATATTTGTATCCAACTTCAGAATATTCTAGTTTTGCAATTTATTCCCAAACAAGGTATGCACAACAGTTAGATACTGAAAGTACAAATACAGCAAATATATTATGTTAATAGCATAGATATAAAAAACAGATATAAGTAAACATTAAAATTAACTAAAAAAAAGTTAATGTGGAAAAAGGCATTATGGCCTGTGTCATGTTCAGATGTATGTCCATTTGTGTATCGTATCTTGTGTGAAATAGCTCTGTGAATGCTCAGAAATGTACCTTATGCCAATGATCGCAATTGCATGCAATTCATGTCTGAACGCAAATGACTGTCATAAGGATAAATAATATTTCTGGACACAGAGTCAAATGAAAGGCAAATCTGTTTTATTATGTGCAGCACGGATTCCTAGTTCATACAAGAATAGACATCTAAATGTTAGTATTCATACAGCCCATGGGCTGGTACTTAACAAAAAGGAATAATAAATAGAAGAAATTTCTATAATGAACAAAGCATGTATTACTACAAGATAGTGTAACCAAGAACACATAAATTCTACCAGAATTGACTTTTAGGGGCATATTCAATTGTCCGCGGGATTGCCGAAAATCACGCGGTCCACGCAGGATTACCATTATTACGGTAATCCTGCGCGGAAAAAACGTTTATATGGTAATTTACTCGCTGGATTTCAGCTCGCAGCTCAGGGAGCTGCGAGCTGAAATCCAGCGAAAGATTACCGTATTAACGGTAATAGTTTTTCCGCACTTGAATCCGCAGACAATAGAATACCCCCCTTAGTGCCTATTCAGAAATCCTACTCACAGGAAGCAGGAAATCTGTTGACTATTTTGAGTACCATTTTTTGAGTAGTATCTCATCAATTGTCCATAAAGATGCATACACATGGCAGTAAGTTTTCTATAACCCTAACATTAATTAAATGAAGGCATTTCTTATGTATAGAGCATCTGGAGTTAGTAAGACCATTTCCTTGTTAAAACCTTTTATGACCAGAACTCTTCCCTTTTTGGCACAAATTACATCATCAGTAGGGTAAATATGTTAACCACAATACATGTAGTCATATAATAGGGAAGCATATGTTTTACTATTTCCAAAATTTATCCTCTAGAAGGGACACTATCAAACAGAGGTTTATCGTGTCTACAGTACACTTGAATATGAGGATATTAAAAGAACCTACTTTTTTAACAGAAAAGATTTTTACTTAATTTCCTAAACAAGTATAACAAAAACACTTACAGATACAATAACAGATAAATGAATCATTCACACTATACGTAGACAATTTATTAAAAATGTCAAAAAACATAAAACCAAAAAGACAAGAGACAGGGGGAAAGGACAACCTAAGGGAAAGAGGTGGGGGGTGTGGGGGGAAAACATCACTGCAATCTTCCCTAGAAGGATATACCATGGGCCCACCATGTAGGCGACGTGTTTAAGAGTATGTTGATCCTAACTGAATTCAGAGGGCGTGGCCGGAGCTGGGTGGGTAGCATACTAGTCAGACCATATGAACCTCTTCATCAGAGGGGAGGTCACCGAAGTGGAGTACTTGAAACTGATAGTTTCCATTACATAGCTGGCTTTTCATTAACATTTTGTAGAGTGGTAGGGGAGCCAGGTTCTTTTGATGTTAAGCAATCGCAGCTCTAGAGACTATTAGGATATGACCACAAACATATCTATGATGGGCCAGGAGATCAGGGGGACATAATTGGAGAAGGGACAAAGAGGGTTGTGGTGAGATGATGGTGGAGGTTACATGATGGATTAAATCAAACACTTCCTCCCATAATAGTCTGATTTTCACACAGGTTCATGGATGAGAGCTTGCATGTAAAAGTAATAGTCTTAAAGAGGGAATGATATCTTCAATTTATGAGTTGGATGTAACGGTCAACCTTTAAAAATAATTAGCAGCTCTTTCAACACACCCTAGAGATGGCTGCCCAGTGGCTCCCCGGGTCAAAGTTCTGCCCAGCATATACCAATGGAGGGTTCAACTGGGACCTTAACTCCCGTAAAATCTGGCCAGGATCCAACTGGACCACCTTGCATTGGTTCCATGCCAATCAGTGCAGGGGTGTCTAAATGCCAGCTCAGAACAGGGTCCCCTCGTCAAAGTAGTCAAGCAGGGTCACCCGGCATTGCACAGGTCCGATTTGTAATGTGTAGTAGTATTTATATCTTAGCAAATAATTGGTAAATAAATCAAAAATGCTATTTAGAAAATAAGGTTTGATACTTTGTCGCGCTGTCGTTCTGTTGTGTTGTCCCAAGGTTTTCTTCTAGCAGTCAAACAATTGTTTACAATCAAAAAATTATGTTTTCAATAGTCGCTTTCTCACATTGTTGCATTGTTGCTATGGGGTCTAGTAGCTTACTGTTTATACTACATAACTATGTAAGATTTGGCAGCTTTACCTTGAGAGCTGTGGAAGATATTTCCCAACAAACAAGCAAGAAAACATACAAACTTCGCTAGGTACATATATCTCCGTGAAAAAAATGTGTTTTAAAGTCCGATATTACAAGTTACCTTAGGGTTGAATAACAAACCCACTTCTTTAGCTCCCTCTGGTCTCCAATACACACTGTTAACAGACTGAATCCGGCAAACAGAGGATCAGCCGACTGGAGGCAAGGCGATATTCAGTGTGCACGCTGAAGACGCTCTCCTCCCCCAGTCTCGAAAAGAATATATTCAGGGGCATTGAGCCGGTATCCAAATATTTATTCACGGAAGCATGAACTGTACCAAATAGCGGCAGAAACAAGTTTGGTGATATCTAGTAAAAAAGTATCCTTTTCTTGATGTGTTTCATCGTAAGAGACGATTTCTTTAGAGGCATTAGTTGATTGAAAGAAGTGGGTTTGTTATTCAACTCTTAGGTAACCTGTAATATTGGACTCTAAAACACATTTTGATGTATTTGCTAAAAGCTGGTAATCAGACCCATAGTATATCCACTTTTCCTTCTCTGTAATTTTATGGTATACTTACAACTGAATTGGAAAATGTTTCTAAGTGGTTCCATAATCAGTTTTTGGGCAGTTTAAATTTGGGAGCAATTTAAAGCTCTTGTGAAAAATCAATGATATCCATAAGACATTGAGTGCATATTTGCAATGGAACATGTTAAAGGAGTGTTGTTACTGTTTAATAATGAAATTGTCAATGTTGAAAAGTAAAATTAAAACATATGAAACAAAGAACAAAACAATAGTGACCACATCACTACTTATATATTCCTCTAATCTTCTCATACACAGGTCCAGCAGATCACAATACCAGGGAGTTATGCTGTCACTAAGCGGTTATATGTGAATAAATACATCTAAATAAAGTCTTTACTGAAGTTTGTTAGTGCCCTGGTTCTTCTTCACT
Organism: Mixophyes fleayi; assembly: GCF_038048845.1. Classification (NCBI taxonomy): domain Eukaryota; kingdom Metazoa; phylum Chordata; class Amphibia; order Anura; family Limnodynastidae; genus Mixophyes; species Mixophyes fleayi. The sequence goes on from NC_134402.1 coordinate 79,787,212, forward strand.
TTTGTCTATTTAATGTAGGATCCAAGTTCCTGGTGTAGACCGCTACTAGGCGGCTTCCGCAACTGATATTTTTAGTGAGTGCCTGGTGGAGAGTCTGTGTGAGCTTGCACTTGAAAACAATGTGATAAACTCACTTTGAGCTAGAACTATACAGTACAGTGCACCGAAAGAATCCACAGAACATACTGTATTTCAAAGTTCTGCAGCATTGTTGGTAACACATAACAAAGAAGTGTAGATATATTCATAGTTAAAATGCAATGCTTTAAACTGCATTGCCAAGTATTACTAATATACCTCATCCCCTGAGCAGATACATGTGCATATGGGGATATTGACAAGAGCTCTGCGGTTGATCCCCCCTCTCCACATCCATTTTAAAGTGGTGAAATAAAATGTTGAGCCCCATAGGTGCTAATGCAGCTTCAAATGTGGAATATGCTACTGGACCTCCTTATTAACCCATCTAATTTTTGTATAACCATCAGGAGAAGAGCATAAATCTGATTGAATGTCAGTGCTCAGATAAAATATTTCATTGATACATAGAAGTGAACATGATTTTCCCCTAAGATAAATGTTTATTTTGTGTTTTAAAACATTTGGTCATTAGCTCAGTAGGAGGTAATTAGGTTGAGCAGACCCTTTGTGAGGAGACAAGCTAAAGATATGCAGATCCTAGACATCCGTTGTTTGATCATGTATTCCACTTCCTAACTGACTTCCTTTCAATAGGTATGTAAACACAAATGAACCACTAGGTGTAAAGTAGAGAGCCATACGCCTAGGTGAGAATCTTGGAGACAGAGGTAAAAGCTGAAAGATATTTATGCAGGTATATAGAAATATAAACTTCAAAGGAAATGCCTTCATATTTTATATTTTGGGAAACCTGTGTACCACTCCATGCTAAGGAACAAAAACCACACTCGGGTTGTGAATTATACTTACTAGCAGTACCAGGGATTAGCTATAATCACATGTCTTTAGGAAAGGGATGTCAGATTGTTATAATCCCATCATGTTTGGTATTGAAATGTGCGGGAGATTATGACTGGTTTATTGAAGGTTATGTTATGTCTCTGGGATATATTTGTGGAGAGTTACTAAAGGTCAAAACTTTTGGAATATTTGAGACCAAACTATAGTGATAACCAGGGGACATTTCTTCCCCCAAATTAGCATCAATACTGCCCCTGTGAAGGCCGTCTCATTTCATTTTTGTCACGGGCACTAGGAGTCTTTACCCAGGGATCACCAGGTGATAGGCTTACCAGAGCAGTATAGGTGGTAATATGGTACTCTGGTAGCAGGGTGATCACGGAACAGGAAATAGCAGATGATGAGATGCTCAGGAAAGTCTATGACTAGCAGCACTGGCAATATGGAGGTAGTAATACACGAGGAACTGTATGGACAAAGGACACGTGAAGGTAGTCAGTGGTCTGCGGTAGCAAGTTGTACCACTGCTATAGTGAGGAGGAATGTCCAACAGAAACGAGGAGGTGATGAGAGTCAGCGGTCTGCGGATAGCAAGTTGTACCGCTGTCTGAGTGAAGGAATGGAATCCAAGTGGAGATATCCGGGGAGTCAGTGGTCTGCGTTAGCAAGTTGTACCACTGCTATGTGAGAGGATACTGGAACAGGTGAAACTGTAAACAGGAGTCAGTGGTCTGCCACTAGCAAGTTGTACTACTGAATATATATGTGAGGAGGTGCACGGGGAGAGACTGCAACACAATATATACACGGGCACCTTGACTTTGATCCACAGTAATATGCACAATATAAATGTATAAATGACTGAACAATACTGCCAATATAGAAAGTCTCTTGAAGTAGTCCAGCATAAGATAACACAGTCAATGATGGCAATAGACTCAGCGGATAGCACACTCCAGAGGAGAACCAACACAGTCCAGCAAGGTATGCAATACCCAGCACAGTCAATGAGAAGTATGCATACCGTGGTTCAGGAGGCAGTCAGACAGGAGTGCAGAGATACCTGAACGGCAGGAGGCCGGCAGGATGCGAAGTCCCTGGATGGGTGAAGCGGTGGTCTAGTAGGTGCAGCGCACGGGAAGGTAGACCAGCAGGGAACACAGGAAAGCGTGGAGAGCGGATCAGCAGTAGATGGATGAGTAGTGCTGAGGAGTAGCAGCAGCGGGTCTCTGCGGGAACACGGAGGTAGCCAATAGCAACCAGCAGGTGCAGTAACGATGGGACACGGGAGAGCAGAGTTGAACAGGCACTGTTGATCACGGAGAATAGCGGGTAGCAATAGTGGAGGCAGACTCAAGAAAACACGGGAGCGTTGACAAGGACTGAAGACTGAAGCGCACAGAGGCAGCGGATAGGAATCAGCCAAACAGTCACGATGAAACACAGACGGGTTGCAGGTTGAAGACTGTAGTGCACGGAGGCAGCGGATAGGAATCAGCTAGCAGTCACGATGATGAAACACAGACGAGTTGCAGGTTGAAGCCTGTAGTGCACGGAGGCAGCGGATAGGAATCAGCTGGCAGTCACAATCATGAACAGGTGAGTGGATGTGGTTGAAGCCTGTAATGCACGGAGGCAGCGGATAGGCATCAGCTAACAGTCCCAATGATACATGGTAGAGTTGAAGTGATTAGAAGACTGTAGTGCACGGAGGCAGCGGATAGGAATCAGCTCACAGTCACGATGATTCAGTAGATGGTAGAAGTGGTATGGGAACCACAGTAGCAGAAGTGGTTTGGAAACCACAGAGGTAGAAGTGGTTTGGAAACCACAGGAATCAGCAGGGCTGAATAAACAAGGAAACACAGGAACACCTTCAGAGACTCATGGGGAATGAGACTCCAAGATCAGGCAATGTGGTGATGACCACAGGTGCTTAATATAGGGAGGTTGCCTGATCTGCCAATTAAGTTAAAGGAACATACACTGGAGGTATAGAAAGGGCTGCGCATGCGCAGTCCCTCAGGATGGAGGACGGCCACGGTTCCTAAATGTCCGGGAAGAAGCACTCACAGTCCGGTGAGTGACAGTACCCCCCCTTTTAAAGGTGGGCACAGAACGCCTGGAACCGGGCTTGTCCGGATTTTTGGAATAAAACTTCTTCAGAAGGGCAGGAGCATTAAGATCTTCAGCTTTGATCCATGAACGCTCCTCAGGACCAAAGCCCTTCCAATGAACGAGGAAACGGAGGACTCCTCGCGAAATTTTTGCATCCAATACCTCAGTAATCTCGAAATCCTCCTCCTGATGAACTTGAACTGGCTGCGGTGCTGAGGAAGGAGTCGAGAAACGGTTGATGATGAGAGGTTTGAGCAAGGACACATGGAAGGCATTGGAGATCCGAAGATTCTTAGGAAGAAGAAGTTTAACACATACTGGATTGATAACTTGAATGATCCTATATGGACCAATAAAACGAGGGGCGAATTTCATAGATGGAACCTTCAAACGAATATTTTTGGTAGATAACCAGACACGATCTCCAATTTTTAGTGGTGGAATAGCCCGCCTCTTCTTATCTGCGAAAGACTTATATTTGTTAGATGTCTTCTTTAAACAGGTTTTGACCTGAGACCAGATATTTTTGAAGGTCTGACAAGCAGTCTCCACAGCAGGAACTTGGGTGGGCGGGAGGGCAGGAAATTCCGGAAAAGACGGATGGTGACCGTAGACCACAAAGAATGGAGTTTTGGATGATGACTCATGGTACATGTTGTTATGGGCGAATTCAGCCCAAGGGAGCAATTCTACCCAGTTGTCTTGGTTGGCTGAAGAGAACATCCTAATAAAAGTCTCAAGATCTTGATTGACTCGTTCCGTTTGTCCGTTAGATTGCGGATGGTAAGACGATGAGAGTGCTAATCGTATGCCCAAGGTTTTACAAAGGGCCCGCCAGAATCTGGAAACGAATTGTACTCCTCTATCTGACACAATCTCAGACGGACATCCATGGATGCGGAAGATTTCTTTAATGAAATGTTCAGCCAGAGTAGACGAGGAAGGTAAACCGGACAGAGGGACGAAATGAGCCATCTTCGAAAATCTGTCTACCACTACCCAAATAGTATTGTGATTCTTACTTGGTGGCAAATCAGTAACGAAATCCATACTAATATGGGTCCAAGGCTTGGACGGAATGGGTAGTGGTCGCAGCAACCCTGCTGGAGTTCTGCGGGAGGATTTGAACTGAGAACATAAATCACAGGAAGCAATAAACTCTTTGACGTCTCTCCTCATTGAAGGCCACCAGTAACTACGAGAGAGAATCTCAAAGGTCTTATGTTCACCGGCGTGTCCAGAAAAACGAGAGGCATGGAACCACGAAAGGATTTTCCTCCTCAGAGTAGGAGGCACGAGGGTCTTCCCAAATGGTAGCATTTTGGTGGATGAAGCAGCCAGAGAAATACATTTGGGGTCTAGAATAGCATGGTTGGGAACCTCTTCTACATCAGAGGACGTCACAAAAGCTCGAGATAGAGCGTCAGCTTTCTTGTTCTTAGCAGCTGGTTTGAAGGTTATAATTAATTCAAAACGGGAAAAGAAAAGAGACCATCTTGCTTGACGAGGGTTCAAGCATTGAGCAGATTGCAAATATGACAAGTTCTTATGATCCGTGAAGATCGTCACCGGATGGCGAGCTCCTTCCAACAAGTATCTCCATTCCTCTAATGCAGCTTTGATGGCCAGCAACTCCTTGTCCCCGATAGTATAGTTTTTCTCTGCGGGCAGAAGACCCCGAGAGTAGAAGGCACAAGGATGTAATTTTTGTTGCTCCGAGCGTTGGGAGAGAATAGCTCCTAAGCCCACATTAGAGGCATCTACTTCTAGGAAGAAGGGGAGTGTCACATCAGGTTGTCGCAGAATGGGAGCAGACGAGAAGGACTCTTTGAGGATTTGAAAGGCTTGGAGAGCCTCAGATGACCATTGCTTAGTATTAGCCCCTTTCCGAGTTAAGGCCACAATGGGAGAAGCAATGGATGAGAAGTCTTGAATGAAGCGTCTATAGTAATTGGCAAAACCTAAAAAACGCTGGATGGCACGAAGAGTAGTTGGCTGAGGCCAATGTAGTACAGCATTTACTTTGTCTGGATCCATCTTCAGGCCAACTCCGGAAACTATATACCCCAAGAATGGAATCTGGGGTAACTCGAATGAACATTTTTCCAATTTACAGAACAATGAGTTTTTCCGTAGTCTGGAGAGGACCTCTGCCACATGTTGGTGATGAGAAGGCAGGTCCTGTGAGAAGATCAATATGTCGTCCAGGTAGACAACGACACATACATATAATAAGTCCCGAAAGATCTCATTGATGAAACCCTGGAAAACCGCGGGGGCATTACACAGCCCGAAGGGCATTACTAAATATTCGTAATGCCCATCTCTGTGTTAAACGCGGTCTTCCATTCGTCACCGGAACGGATTCTAATTAAATTGTAGGCACCACGAAGATCCAACTTAGTAAATATCCGAGCTCCCTTGATGCGATCAAATAGCTCAGTGATCAGCGGAATGGGATACCGATTCTTGATAGTAATGGCGTTGAGTCCACGAAAATCTATACAAGGGCGTAATGATCCATCCTTCTTTTTGACGAAGAAGAACCCAGCTCCAGCGGGAGAGGTGGAAGGTCGAATGAACCCACGCTGGAGATTCTCCTGTATGTACTCAGATGTGGCTTGAGTTTCAGGTAACGAGAGAGGATAGACCCGACCCCTGGGAGGAGTCTTGCCAGGTAGAAGGTCGATCGGACAATCCCAAGAACGATGAGGAGGAAGACGTTCAGACTGAGCTTTATCAAACACATCGGCAAATGAAGCATACTGAGGAGGGAGTCCCGGGGAGGAAGATGAGATGGAAGATTGCTGTACTTTAAGAGGAATAACTTGAGAGAGACAACGATGGTGACATTCAGGCCCCCAAGACGTAACTTGAGGGGTGCGCCAGTCAATCTGGGGAGAGTGACATTGAAGCCATGGAAGGCCTAAGACAATCGGACTTGTCGTAACAGGAAGAATTAAAAACGAAATTTCTTCATGGTGTAGTACACCAATCTGAAGGGTTACTGGAGACGTACTCTGGGTGATGAGACCATTGATGAGACGTGATCCATCTATAGCCGTCACAGTAATGGGTGTTTTTAAAGTGATCACTGGTAGGGACCATTGATTCACTAGTGATTTAGAAATGAAATTTCCTGCTGCTCCGGAATCAATCAATGCCTGTGACTCAAAGGATTTAGTAGCAAAGGAAATCGTAACATCGAAAGCGCAGACTTTAGATTTCATAGACAATGGAGAGGACTCCAGGGACCCTAACTTCACCTCTCCAGAACTAGTTAGGGCCTGGCATTTCCCGATTTCTTAGGGCAAGAACTGAGCATATGTGTGGAATCAGCACAATAGATACAGAGTCTATTCTTTACTCTTCGTTTCCTCTCTTCTAAAGATAATTTGGAACGTCCTATCTCCATGGGAATCACAGAAGGTGAAACTGGACGAAATTGAGGGTTTAAACGAAGAGGTGCTTTAGCAGAAGTTGTTTTCTCAGATTCTCTTTCACGAAATCTCATGTCTACACGATGGCAAAGAGAGATCAAATCTTCTAGTGACGAAGGAAGCTCTTGGGTAGTCAGTGCATCTTTAATTTTATCGGAGAGCCCCTGCCAGAAGGCGGCAACTAATGCTTCAGTGTTCCACTGAAGTTCAGAGGCTAAGATCCTAAATTGAATGACATACTGTCCTACTGTATGGGAGCCTTGTCGCAAACGAAGAATGCTGGAAGCAGCGGAGGTCACACGACCTGGTTCATCGAACACACTTCGGAACGTGGAAATGAATTTGGCACTATCTTGTAGAATTGGATCGTTTCTTTCCCACAGAGGGGAGGCCCAAGCCAGGGCTTGTCCAGAAAACAATGAGATAAGATAGGCCACTCTGGAACGATGGGTAGAAAAATTTTGAGGTTGGAGTTCAAAATGGACTGAACATTGGTTAAGGAAACCTCTACAAGTTTTGGGGTCCCCGTCATATTTTGACGGAGTAGGCAGGTGAAGCGTAGGAGCTGTAGACACCTGGGATGGCACTGGGGAAACGGAGGAAAGCACAGGAGCTTCAATACTAGCTGTAACAGTCTGTCCAGATGTTCCTTGGGAGGTTAACGATTGGTAACATTGAAGTAACAGCTGTTGGCGAGCATCCTGTTGCTCCACACGACTGACCAGATGCTGCAGCATCTCTTTAGCAGTAGGTTCCGTATCTGGGTCTGTCATGGCCTGATCTTACTGTCACGGGCACTAGGAGTCTTTACCCAGGGATCACCAGGTGATAGGCTTACCAGAGCAGTATAGGTGGTAATATGGTACTCTGGTAGCAGGGTGATCACGGAACAGGAAATAGCAGATGATGAGATGCTCAGGAAAGTCTATGACTAGCAGCACTGGCAATATGGAGGTAGTAATACACGAGGAACTGTATGGACAAAGGACACGTGAAGGTAGTCAGTGGTCTGCGGTAGCAAGTTGTACCACTGCTATAGTGAGGAGGAATGTCCAACAGAAACGAGGAGGTGATGAGAGTCAGCGGTCTGCGGATAGCAAGTTGTACCGCTGTCTGAGTGAAGGAATGGAATCCAAGTGGAGATATCCGGGGAGTCAGTGGTCTGCGTTAGCAAGTTGTACCACTGCTATGTGAGAGGATACTGGAACAGGTGAAACTGTAAACAGGAGTCAGTGGTCTGCCACTAGCAAGTTGTACTACTGAATATATATGTGAGGAGGTGCACGGGGAGAGACTGCAACACAATATATACACGGGCACCTTGACTTTGATCCACAGTAATATGCACAATATAAATGTATAAATGACTGAACAATACTGCCAATATAGAAAGTCTCTTGAAGTAGTCCAGCATAAGATAACACAGTCAATGATGGCAATAGACTCAGCGGATAGCACACTCCAGAGGAGAACCAACACAGTCCAGCAAGGTATGCAATACCCAGCACAGTCAATGAGAAGTATGCATACCGTGGTTCAGGAGGCAGTCAGACAGGAGTGCAGAGATACCTGAACGGCAGGAGGCCGGCAGGATGCGAAGTCCCTGGATGGGTGAAGCGGTGGTCTAGTAGGTGCAGCGCACGGGAAGGTAGACCAGCAGGGAACACAGGAAAGCGTGGAGAGCGGATCAGCAGTAGATGGATGAGTAGTGCTGAGGAGTAGCAGCAGCGGGTCTCTGCGGGAACACGGAGGTAGCCAATAGCAACCAGCAGGTGCAGTAACGATGGGACACGGGAGAGCAGAGTTGAACAGGCACTGTTGATCACGGAGAATAGCGGGTAGCAATAGTGGAGGCAGACTCAAGAAAACACGGGAGCGTTGACAAGGACTGAAGACTGAAGCGCACAGAGGCAGCGGATAGGAATCAGCCAAACAGTCACGATGAAACACAGACGGGTTGCAGGTTGAAGACTGTAGTGCACGGAGGCAGCGGATAGGAATCAGCTAGCAGTCACGATGATGAAACACAGACGAGTTGCAGGTTGAAGCCTGTAGTGCACGGAGGCAGCGGATAGGAATCAGCTGGCAGTCACAATCATGAACAGGTGAGTGGATGTGGTTGAAGCCTGTAATGCACGGAGGCAGCGGATAGGCATCAGCTAACAGTCCCAATGATACATGGTAGAGTTGAAGTGATTAGAAGACTGTAGTGCACGGAGGCAGCGGATAGGAATCAGCTCACAGTCACGATGATTCAGTAGATGGTAGAAGTGGTATGGGAACCACAGTAGCAGAAGTGGTTTGGAAACCACAGAGGTAGAAGTGGTTTGGAAACCACAGGAATCAGCAGGGCTGAATAAACAAGGAAACACAGGAACACCTTCAGAGACTCATGGGGAATGAGACTCCAAGATCAGGCAATGTGGTGATGACCACAGGTGCTTAATATAGGGAGGTTGCCTGATCTGCCAATTAAGTTAAAGGAACATACACTGGAGGTATAGAAAGGGCTGCGCATGCGCAGTCCCTCAGGATGGAGGACGGCCACGGTTCCTAAATGTCCGGGAAGAAGCACTCACAGTCCGGTGAGTGACAATTTTGCTTAAAAAATCTGTGTTGTAAAGGGGAAAATTGTCAGTCTTTTGGGAAATCAATCATTCATTGATAAGCTGTCCATCTTCAAGCCAATTTCCCTTGGCTCAGAATAGACCACTTTGATGTAAGTTATACTCTGAATGTAATACCTTTATTTTAAACTGTTTTGCTTGTTTATGTCAAGTGTTTATTAGTTGGTTTTTTTATTAGCCTATAAGCATTGCACTTTTTGTATATTAAATCTAAAAATGTAATAGTTCATGTCCTTATTGCTCTAAACAAATCCATTGCATGTGTAGAAGAGACAGATTGCTTGGCTGGATTAACTCTTTGGAAACCAGAGTATGAAGGGTTAACTGTTTAGCTACCAGAGCACAGAGTGATTAAGTCATAGGTTTGCTACGGGCCTTATACGTAGCTGGTAGCAATTGATTGAGAGGTTTGAAGCATGTGTCTGTGTTGGAAAAGGGACCAGCAAAATCTGTAGACTGAAAGAGAGGTGAGTGTGAGGTTTAGGCTGGAATTCTGTGTGTTCCCTTACAGTACGCGTCCAAGTCACATGTGCGCAGAGAGCGGTTTGTGACAGATAAATGGGTTCAGAAGCGGTTTCCTGACAAAATAGTGGTGATATATTGTATGACTGTTGGAATACATGATAAGATATTAAATCAGGGAGTAGCTAGAGGGGCTTATCCCGGACAATAACTATATTATACACACACATTAAGTTTCAACATATAAAGAATGCAGAAAATCAAATGTGTTCAGTGTTCACAGTGGATACATTATCTACATGCAGCAAAGGCAGTTTTTCCTTGTACAGTATAGTAGATCAATAATGTTACTGGTTTCTAGGGAATGGATAAGCTGTACTCATGAATATTGGTTAATCACACAAAATGGTTACACTACATGTGTTGTGACTAACTGAGAATCTAGCAATTTTAGCCATTTAGTATACGATATGCTTTAATTACATGCTTACACCAAACAATACACCAGTCTAGCCAATGCGCCAATGCAACTGTTGTATGAGAGCAATTGCTATGCTCTCCCAACATTTTAGGCTTTAGGTTTTTTTAAAGTAAAAGATGCATACGATAGGTGGCCATCTAAAATACAATAGGACTGTAAGGCATGCAATGGAGAGGGTTAATGAGATGCATAGTATCCTGTGAGCAGATAAGCTTTGCAGTTCCTGCAAATGCATTACATTCAAACAGTATTTTGAAAGTGTCCCTAATCTCCAGCAGCTGTTACAAATGTACTTCATCCAACTGCAATCATTTTATATGTTATATTTGTAGTTAATTAAGATAAAACGTTTTTGTGTTATTGTTTTTATTTATTTTACAATTAAATATTTATAGTACTGAATTACAGCATACTTGCCTACTTTAAGGCAGTGAAGTCCGAAGCGTGAATAGAGGGCAGGAGGGGTCACGGCCAATCGCTACATTTTGGCCCCGCCCTTCATGACGGAAATTACATTTTGTCGCGGAGGGAGGGGCCAAAATAACGCGATTGACTGTGAATCACGTTATTTTGGCCAGCGAATTGCAGGATGCGGGAGATTTGCCTGCTCTCCCGGGAGTCTGGTAGACCGACCTGGATTTCGCGACTTGGCAAGTATGAATTACAGTATATGTTTGTTGAGTAACACCATACTGGATATTGATACATGTTTATTGCACTGTCTATGCTGTCTTTTGGAATAATTACGGTACAAAAAATGTGTCATATGTGATTTCTTGTACCCACTAGATGCATAAGGCTTCTCTTATAGAGTATTTCAAAAGCATTATATGCAGAACATAACAGTAGGCACAGTTACAAATTCATAATATAAAATACTGTAACATTTATACAGTTATGGCCAAAAGTTTTGAGAGTGACACAGACATTGGTTTTCATAAAGTTTGCTGCTTCAGTGTTTTTAGACCTTTTTGTCAGATGTTGCTATGGTATACCGAAGTAAAATTACAAGTATTTCATATGTGTCAAAGACTTTTATTGACAATTACAATAAGTTTATGCAAAGAGTCAATATTTGCAGTGTTGACCCTTCTTTTTGGAGACCTCTGCAATTCGTCCTGGCATGCTGTCAATCAACTTCTGGGCCACATACTGATTGATGGCCGCCCGCTCTTGACTAATCAATGCTTGGAGTTTGTCAGAATTTGTGGGGTTTTGTTTGTCCACCCGCCTCTTGAGGACTGACCACAAGATCTCAATGGAATTACGGTCTGGGGATTTTCCTGGCCATGGACCCATATTTGCAATGTTTTGATCCCCGAGCCACTTAGTTATCACTTTTGCATTATGACAAGGTGGTACATCATGCTGGAAAAGGCACTGTTCATCACCAAACTGTTCTTGGATGGTTTGGAGAAGTTGCTCTAGAAGGATGTTTTGGTACCATTCTTTGTTCATGGCTGTGTTCTGAAGCAACATTGTGAGTGGTCCCACTCCCTTGGCTGAGAAGCAACCCCACACATGTATGGTCTCAGAATGCTTTACTGTTGGCATGACACAGAACTGATGGTAGCTCTCAACTTTCCTTCTGTGTTTTCCAGATGCCCCAAACAAAAGGGGATTATTCAGAGAAATGTCTTTACCCCAGTCCTCAGCAGTCCAATCCCTGTACCTTTTGCAGAAAATCAATCTGTCCCCTATGTTTTTCCTGAAGAGAAGTGGCTTCTTTGCTAGCCTTCTTGACACCAGGCCATCCTCCAAAAGTCTTCACCTCAATGTGCATGCAGATGCACTCACACCTGCCTGTTGCCATTCCTGAGCAAGCTCTGCACTAGTGGGAGTGAGAAAATGATCAACACTGAAAATATTGACTCTTTGCATAAACTTAATGTAAATGTGAATAAAATCCTTTGACACTTATGAAATGTATGTCATTTTACTTCAGTATACCTTAGCAACATCTGACAAAAAGGTTGGTCTAAAAACACTGAAGCAGCAAAGTTTGTGAAAACCAATACTTGTGTCATTCTCAAAACTTTTGTTCATGACTGTACTATAATGTATTGTAGATGTTGACTTATGGCTATGTCTGTCTTCAAAGTGTGTCATAGAATTTACGTAGTACCTAGAGTTGAATAAGGCTTCCTTGTGCCTCCATTCAGTTTAATATCATTTAGCTGTCAGATAGAGAATTTCAAATTAGTCATACACGAAACATAACAGTAAATTCAGATACAAGCGCATATTGTAATGTAGATGCTGGCTTATGGCTGCGCTTGGTTAAAAAATGCATGATATGCTATACTTACTACCATCTGGATGCATGAAGGTTCTATGTGTCTCTATTCAGTTCAATGTCTTTAAGCTGTCCGTTAGAGAAAATGCATCACACACACAGAACATAACAGTAGACTCCGGTAATAACACATAGGGCCTGATGCTCAGTTGGATACATATGTGTAAAAATTATGCTCAAATAAACTGCTCCTAAAAATAGTGCATTTACACCCATATACAGAGATGTACACAGTGTACAAGGCTCATATTATGACTGAGAACCTAATGTTGTGTGTTTCTCTGTTATAGTGTTACAAGCCCAACCTGCCATAGCCCTGTGCTGGTTAGTGATTTCATAGGGGGACCACATGCTGTTTGTCTCCCTGACCTAGAAGTAACCAGTCCAGGCTATAAGCACTTTAGGTTATAAGAAGATTTAGTTCATTAACCACATATTAGGATCTGCCTACTTCTGCCTCAGTCCAAAGTTACCTATGCTCTCAAAGCTGGGTTTTACAAGCAGTTATCAGCCAAATATAAGTCACATAGTTTCTCCGTAGTGGCATCCAGACTGGGGTGTAGGAGGAGGGTCCTGCGTGTGTAGGTTGTTGGCTGTAGTCAGGTCATCAGATAATCAGTTGTGGACATTGGACAAGTGGCAATACAGAAGCAAAGTGCCTTTAATGATTCTGATGTTGCATCATAAATGAATCCCTGGTTGCTTATAGTAACATAAATTAGATTTCCATTCTATGCTGACTAGTTGCTGCCATAAAATGGTTCAGACATTTTTTCTCTGGCATTCAGGGAGCAAATTGGAGTATGTAACAGCATGAACAAAGTTGTTTGCACCCTTGCTACCTTTGTGTCTTTGCATTGCACCTTCCCAATTGATTGTATCCACAGGGACATTTCTCCTCCTGTTTGCTGTTCACATTATCCTACTTTATCTGCCTTTGCGACAATTTATTACGCCACTTGCATGTTCTGCATTATTCTTTATTGTGTTTTGTTTTCCAACCTTTTTAATGTTTTATATTTTATGCTTAATAGTTATTAATTGTTTCTTCTGTATTTTGCTTGTTGTACCTCTACATTTTATGTTCATTTTATGTACTGTGATGTACAGTACTTCCCCACTGTATAACATTGCAGCATTTATTTGTTTGTTTATGTGTGAATTATAAATAAATTATAGTAATAGTAATATATTTAGGGAAGTAAACAAATAACTAACATCTGAATGTATAAAAATGGGAATTGTTTTAATTTTCAAGCAATAAAGGATGTAAAAGAAAAGTCTACTAGTAAAATTGCTACATGTCTATTAGTAAAAAAAGTGCATGAATTTTTATTTTATGTTCATATTTGTTAAATGTATTATTAGGAAATAATTTTAACTATTTTTTGCTGCAATAGTTCCACAACTGAATTGTTAACTCTTAGCTAGCTTAGATGTCAATAGCCATGGGGCATTACTTGTAGGCACTTGATCTTATTATTTGGGGCAAAATGTATATTATATTTTCCAACCCAACATGTCAGGTTTGCCTTTAATATACTAACTGTTTGAATATGCCCAAAAAACGTTGTTTTGAGCAAATCGCAGCTTAATAATTTTTGCCCTTGATGTAGTGTTGTTCAAAAATTGAGGTTTATAGATGGTGAGCAATGGAGCGAGTAAACGTAAAATAGTAAATGATGTACACCATGAAGGGCAGAAAATGAGAAGGTTTGATCTTTGCTGCTAGCACTAAGCAGGTCACGGTTCTCCGGATAGGTACCAGGCTACACTGGCTTTTGAAATGGACGTTCATAGGCAAGGAAGATAACTTGACAGCAGAGAAGTACCAGATAAGAGGATATGCAGATGGCGTGCCAAAAAACGGATACCAGCATTAGTTGAGAAGCACAGGATGCTGGATGCCAGGATATACAGAGAAGTAACCGACATTGGATAGCAGAATTAGCTGTGAAGCACAGGATACTGAATACCAGGATATACAGAGAAGTACCAGACACTGGATATCAGGATTAGCTGTGAAGCACAGGATGCTGGATACCAGGTTATGCAGAGAACTGCAAGACACCAGGAAACACTGGGAAACACAGGGAACAGGAGCCAAACAATCCAGCAGCAGCAGACTATCTGGACATGAAGATATGGCACCTTCATGACAGAACAAGAGGTTTAAATAGGCTTGGGGAAAAAGGGGGTCTGGAGAGTAATCCAAGATGGTGGCCATTCTATTATCACAGATACAAAGCAGCAAACATGGAGTAACTTCTGTAAGATTATCTGTTTAAACATAACTGTACAAAAGCATTCAAGTAATAAACTGGCATAGTTTACCCTTATTTATAACTTATCAATATATATATTATTAGAGTTCAGTTCCATTTTAAATTACCTGAGGATAAATATTCATAAATAGTTTGAAAATGCAATGGTCTGTGTTTTTGTTCCTTCATTTACAAAGATCGATGCTAGATTTGAAAACTTTAAAAAAGCACTGAAGTCAACTATATTTGTACAATTCAAGGCAGAATAAAAAAAATCAACATGCCGCTGAATGACAACTATCTGATGAGAGGTAATTAACAAAAAACAATTAGGAAGATTTAGTCAGAACAGTTCTGTGGTTTTTAAAGCACTTGCTAATTCATTCAGAGTCATCACCATGAATATCAAACATTGCAGAAAGGACCTTAATTGTAAGGGAAAGTAAGATACAAAGTGATAAACAAACGCAGAACATCAAAACACACAATCCTGACTGACAGAAAAATAAAATGACATTTCGATCACCAGTAAATATATGATATTTGCATTTTTTTCCAGCAAACCAAAGTAATGTGTTCTTAAAGTAGAGATGGGCGGGCTCAGTTTCCTTAAAACCGAACCCACCCGAACTTTGGGGTTCCGAGTACAGAGCTGTGTCGGGTTACCGTGCCTATTCGGATTCCAAAACGAGGGAAAACCGTCATTGTGACGTTGTCGGATCTCGGATCTTGGATCTCAGGAGTTTTGGAATCAATAAATACTCGCCTCCAAGGCGATCTAGCGCCATTTGAGAGAGGGACAGAGAAGGGTTAGTTCACAGTATAAAGTAGGCAAAGTTATAGAATCGAAATAGGAGGGTGGTAATCCTAATATAGCAGTCATTGCACTGTATTTTTTTGAATTTGCACTAATAAGTGTAGGGTCTAATATAAACTCAAAGACGAGTGCTCAATTGCTAAGAGTCATTGATGAAGAGGAAGACAAGCATGGTTTGTCTGTAGAATTTGCAGGCAAATTCTGCTGCATTATATAGATAACACCCAAGACGAGTGCTCAATTGCTAAGAGTCATTGATGAAGAGGAAGACATGCAGGCTTGCCTGTAGAATTTGCAGCCAAATTCTGCTGCGTTATATAGATAACAACCAAAGAGAAGAGCTCCATTGCTTCATTGCTAATTGTAATTGCTGAAATAGAAATTATAGGCTTGCCTGGCTTGGTCTAAATCTGCAGTTACGTTTTATTGTACCATAGCTCATACAGAAACAGGAGGGGTGGCATTGTTCTTATCACTCTCCAGTCTCAGTCATGATGATACTAATGTACATGTACTAAAGTCTATGTTCAAGTGCATACTGTTTTTAAGTCAGGGAAACAAAAATGTAAATAAAAATCTTGTACCTGTTTAAAGAATAAAAAACTCTCTAAAAAAAGGTGAAAGTTTATTGTAGAAAAACATAAAATTGCCAACATGCCATTCTACCCAAAATATTACCAGGCATACCAACATCAGGTAGATTTTTCGGGACACAAACAGCATCTCTTGCATGTCATTGTCATTTTTTAAAAGTTCTGTAACACCAAGTTGATTGTGTAAGCAAAACAAGAAATATGATGGAATTCCCCCCCCCCCCCCGCTGCAATGCTTTAACAATATTGCTGTCGTTATGAAAAATCACATTTCCTCAGGAGAGTCCAAGCATCTTTAGCTATGTTGCAATGACATCCATTACTTTTTGTTACAGATTGTCAGCTGTAGGCCTCTTAGTGAAGCCGCTGATACACAGAGTAGCCTACTTTGGATAATTGTGATGTACTTGGGTACATGCTGCTGCAATCTCCTACATGCTGTTGGAGAATGGCGGTAAAGTCCAGAAATTTTTCCAGCCACAGACAGCATCTCCTGCACGTCCCTGTCATCATCCTCATCAGCAGCAGCTAATTATATAGCGCCAGTAATTGTGCTGCGCTGTACAGAGCAGATGAGAACTAAGCAGAAACCATTATAAGTTATGTTAGTTATGTAGATAGTTATAAGATATTGATATAAGTTAAGTTAGTTATATAGACAGTTATAATATATAGTTATAAGTTATGTTAGCTCACATCAGTCCTTACCCCATTTAACTTTGTCTTGATTTCAGGTGTTTTTTAATTTACCAGGGTAAATTGTATATTTTTAAATTTTTGTTTCCCTCGCTTTTAAAACACTATGCACCTCAGTCTTTACATAGGCTTTAGCAGGTGACGTACAGGTATTCCTGTCATTAGGACTGGTGCCAGCAGCTGCTTGGTGCTCCTGGTATGTTCTCGACTGGTGTGAATCCATATCAATGGCACAGTACAATGTCACTACTGGTATGAAAATCATATTGTGACCTGTGAGGTGCTAAAAATTGACTGGAAATCACTGGAAAGTAGTGTTATTGAGGTTAATAATAATGTAGGTACAAAATAATAGCTAAATTATTTGATTTTCGCCCAACAAGTAGCATTTTGACAAAAAAAGCAAAACAAAACCAAAATCAAAAGACGCAAGGGTGGTTTTGGCAAAACCAAAACCCAAAGGTAATCCAGATCCAAAACCAAAACCAAAACACGGGGGTCAGTGAGCATCTCTATCTTAAAGTGACAATAATGACTAAAACACTGGTGCGTCTCTTGGATCATCTCTTTCCATTGACCCCACTTGCAAATTTAAATTTATGTTTTACTTGTATAAAGTTTCATAGGTGCATTTTAGAGCCAGAGGAAGTGACAAAATATCTGTTTGTAATGAGGCCATGTTCTGAAGACTCAGTACAACATATTTTCTTGCAATCTGCTGTCCATTTAAGGAAAAGGTACCATGTTGATCCACAAGGAAGAAAAGAATCCTGCGCTGGGCTGCGCTAAACTCAAAAAGCACAAAGCAGCTGTAAGAAAAAGGGGCAAATTGCTAATACCCAAACAAACACATAAAATCAAACAGTAGAGCGCTAAAGTGCCGAGTGTAAAACAGTAAATAGGATTGTATATCAAAAAACCAGGGCAGAAGACCGATAAAAACAAGAAATACAATTTACTAGAATATTCAAATGACATCAATTTATATTAAAAGACAGGTCAACATAACCCTTTTTTGATATACAATTCTATTTACTGTTTTATGCTCAGCACTTTAGCGCTGTTACTGTTTGACTTTACACCATGTTGATACAGTAAACAGAACATATTATTTATTTACTAAAAAAAATTGATAAATAAAATGTAACACTGATATGTCTCATGCTTATTGGTAAGGTATATGCCAGTCAGTGATTTCCAGACAATTGTTTGTTAGAAATTTGTCAGATAAACATAAGGAAGGCCATCATTTTGTGTTCTTATTTAATATTTATGTGGTGTAGCTTATCAATGCACCATCAAATAATGTTATCATGGAGACAGTTGCTAACCTGATATAGATAGGTTGGATTCTCACAATGTCTGAAGCCACTTTGTATTTATAGATAAATGTATACTAATATTATTTACCTAACTTTTCAAGGTTTTAAAAGCTTAACTCTACACTAATACAGTAAATGCTTGTGGTCATGTCCCATAATGCAGTAGTCACAGGACTGCTCTATGCATATGTGGGAACCTGAGCTATATCCATTGCAAGGTCCTCCTATCTGGTAGATTAGTGTTCTATCCCTTTCCCTCTCCGGTTCTCTCATAACTCTGTCTCTTTCTTCTTCCGGTTCTCTCATTTGCCCCTCTCCTCCTACCTCTGTCCCTACTCACCTCTCTTATCCAGGTTGTGGTTCTTCTCCTCTAACAACCAGAGAACTGGCTTCCTCTTTAAACATAACAAACATAATGCTGCAGCCACTTGGGTCAACTGTGGTATTACCACAATACCCTAGGGCCAATATGGCCATCAGAGCTTTTAAGTGCGGGACCCAGTTGTTTCAGCCCATGAAAGTCATTCCTCTTCACAAATGGTGTGATATAACTCTGTCAAACTTATTTCTAGGTATAATAATTCCCTCACATTACATTAGCACATGTCATTTGTTATGTGTGGTCCTGAAATGGCTGCAGGTATGGTATGATCTAGTTGAGTTCTTGACTGGAACCAGAAGGTCTAAAAATTAAAGAGAGCACGCCAAGAGGATGATAAATGCAATTTAAATTTGTTCATAGCATAAGCAGAAAAATTAAGAATTAAGTAAAGTTTTGAGGTCAGAGTGTATTTAAACTAGAGATGTGTGCTGACCCCCGTGTTTTGGTTTTGGACGTGGTTTTGATTCTAATACGTCTTTATGTTTTGATTTTGTTACTGGTTTTGCCCAAAAATTCTGAAAGGTTTTGGTTTTGGATCTGGATTTAATTGTTTTTGCTCCTATATTACTATTTAAAGTCAATTACAGTCTATTTTCTAATGATCTCTTCACAACTCCTCAAATTTTCACCAATTCTAGCCAAAGCCTGCAGCGAGCTGACTGGCTAACATTATTGACAGAGGCAAAAATACATGGCAGTTTAATAATTATTTCTTAACAAACAAATTGTATGGTTTTATTTGGGAGGAGGGGGCTGTGCTGCTCAGAGTCAAATAAAAGAACACTTTTTTGCTCACACTCAAGCACAACACCCTGTTTTATGTTTGTTTAATACACATGTCACTGACTGCCCCTGACAAAATTTGCTTTGAGTACAAAAGCGAATACACTTTAGATTTTAGAAGAAAGAAATATATTGTTTTTTGAGTGGTACTGTTTCACTGCTGCTCACAATCAAGCACAATACCCTGTATTTTGCCCTCTTAATATATATGTCACTGACTGCCCCTTACAAAATAACTTTGAGCACAAAAGAGAAATAAACTTTAGATTATAGAAGAAATATATTGTTTTTTTGGGGGGTCATATTCGCACTCACAACACTTGTTTTTTTGCACACTTAATACAGAGGCCACTGTGACTGTCCATCTCCAAATTTAAAATTACTTTGACTAGAAGAGAGAAAAGATCTTAAAAGAAATAATTGTGTTTTGGTCGGTGCTGCTCACAGTCAAACCCTATTTTTTTGTATGCTTTAAAGATGTCACTAAAACTAACCCTCACAAGATTGCTTCTTTCATTAGAAAAAAAACTTTGGATTTTAAATTAAATAAATCTAGTTGTTTTTTGGGATGTGCTGCTCAGAGTCATACAGCAACAGCACCCTATTTTTCTCCACTAAATAGAATTAGAAAGAAATACTAGTTATTATAATATACTATACACAGACACAGTAGCCAGTATATCTAAAGGCTCTAACAGACTGACAATGGAAAATCTTTTCTAGCTGACTGATCACTACAGAAATAAACTGCATTAAAAATAATCACAACTAGTGTTTTCTATGTAAAAATCCCTATTTCCCCCTGCCTAATGCTCTAACTCTCCACCAGCTATTTTCAGAAATAATGGCAGATGAGAGTAATACTGTATACACAAAAGACATTGGGAGATTTGGAAAGAAAAATTCCCGGAAATCGAGTCATGTTTTGTTTATATTTGGATCTGACAGATTTCTCCGAATCCGAACTGCTCTTCTCTAATTTAGTATAATATTGACGTATAAATATTAAACTAATTGTGTATTATCAAATGTTATATATTTTAGATAAAAAAGTGCAAAGTATAAATTTTAGTTTATATTTATTGTTAAGGGAATTAATATATATATATATATATATATATATATATATATATATATATATGATGGCAAACATAAAATAAAGACAAACAGCATAAAAGGATATATAATAGTTTAAAAGTTTACTAATGTGCTGTGTTTGCTATTTATATGAAAATAATCTCAATGAACTTTGCAAATGAATACTGTATTAAACAGCATATATTTAAATCTGTAAAAACAGGTTGTGTGTATGAAAGGTGATGGGCATTTGGCACCACAGTTTTCCCTTAGCATTTTGACAGAAACCTTGACCACTGTGTTGTTGGAGAACTCTGTTTTTACCCATTATCTCGCAATCTGTGACTTTTGCTTGCCACCATTTCCCTCTTGTCACATGCAGTCCTATTTTCACTAACATAATTACACTAGTGGACAGATCCTTTCCTGACACAATATCAACACACTCATCTTCTGATGCTGCCACAATATCAACACACTCATCTTCTGATGCTGCTATTTGATGATCTGTTTGACCATAGGATGTTCTTTTTCCTCCTACTAAAGATGCTGCTTAGTGTGGGGGCTGGGGAGTTTGCACTGGCTTATGGAAGAAGATCAGGGGTGTTACTTGTTCTGACTACTCTTCACCAAGATCAGGGGTGTTCCTTGTTCTGACTACTCTTCACCAAGTTCAGGGGTGTTCCTTGTTCTGACTACTCTTCACCAAGATATGGGGTGTTCCTTGTTCTGACTACTCTTCACCAAGATCAGGGGTGTTCCTTGTTCTAACTACTCTTCACCAAGATCAGGGGTGTTTCTTGTTCTGACTACTTTTCACCAACATGCAAAACAAGATTTGAACTTGCTGTAGAATTATATTTAAATTAGATTTCTTTATAGAGAATGTGCATTTGCAGTTCCCAGTCTTTTTACCCAAATGAAAAGAGATATAACCTATCTATACCCAGATGTATCTTCGGACTGTGTTTTGTTTCTACCTGATGAAATGATAGATATAAACCAGCAGTGCTTCTGTACAAGCATATTTTACTACCAGTTTCACATCATGCATTCAGCTTTAGATGCCTGAAACAAACAGTGAGTCTCCATGTCACAGTGGCAGGTTCAAGACAGGCACCTATAGGTGTTGTTCTCTGCAATCCTTTCCGATCGTTCATTACTTTGATTTTGGACTGAATTAATTACTCTCACAGAAATTTGATAGCAATATTACACTAATTAACTAAAAATAATTTATCATAAATGTTTGTAGTCTTTACATCTGATGCTTTATTAATTATAGTACATGAAACTCCTGAAAAGATTCTGTATTAAGCTAAAACACATGAAATTAGGTTATTTGGTTGTTGAAAATCTGGTCCCACTTCTAAAGATTTACTGATGACATAATTCATAAAATCACATGACAAATGACATCATTCAATAGCAAATTTCAACCAGTATTACATCACTGATATCGCACAATATCCTCTATGACAGGGTTTCTCAAACCCAGTCCTCAGAACACCTAACAGTGCATGTTTTCCAGGTGACAAGGGAAATAATTAGTACTGCTTGTGGATCTGTTACAATGTGTCAGTCAGGGATGAATACACTGGTGCTAAAGCAAGGAGATATGGAAAACATGCACTGTTAGGGGACTTAAGAAACACAGCTCTATGACATCAAAAATCACCATGATCAAACAGCTAACCATCATAAACCATGATTAAGTAATGTATACCTACAGTCATTGAACCATTGTACACTTAGAATGGGACACAATGAGTGCTAACATGTTTAAACTAATCTGATCACACACACACATTTATCCAAAGCTATCTCTCTTCATCAGGTACATATACATACTTATGAAGTGCACCATATAAATCCTTTAACCCAGAAGTCCAAAGTTCACTACCAAAACAGGGCCACTGCTAATTACATAGCCTTGTAAAATCTGATCCAGGGAACTACACGCTTAGGGACATATTTAATTGTCGGCAGGATTGCCAAAAATCCCGCGGTCTGCGCACGATTACCATTATTACGGTTATCGTGTGCGGAAAATCAGTTAATACGGTAAAATACTCGCTGGATTTCAGCTCGCAGCTCCCTGAGCTGCGAGCTGAAATCCAGCTAGATTTTACCGTATTACTTGTAGTTGTTTTTCCGCGCCGCAGAAAAACAACAATTGAATATGCCCCTTAGGGCGGTATTCAATTGTTCCTCCGGGCGCCGCCGGAACGAGCGCGTTAAAACTATTACCGTTTTTACGGTAATTACTCGCTCAATTTCAGCTCGCTGCTCCCTGAGCAGCGAGCTGAAATTGAGCGAGTAAATTACCGTATGAATGGTAATTAAGGGCAATATTACCGTATAAACAGTAATAGTTTTAACGCGCTCGTTCCGGCGGCGCCCGGAGGAACAATTGAATACCCCCCTTAGAGTCTTCTATTGTATCAGCAATCCCGATTGAAACATTTGTTTACATTGAAATTGCAGATACAAGATCTATGCAGGTAAAACATTTCTGTGAATATTCAAGCAGAGCTATATAATACAATACAAATCAGTATAACAAAATGCAACATTTCTGGTCCGGAACTTCTACACAATTCCTTGCCATTGAGCAGGATCAGCTACATTATTGGAATTAAGTCCTAGTGGAAAAGTGAATTACTCAACTAAACAAAATGTATGCATCATAAAACACATTTAAATTGTATAGATCATAACAAACATTTAAGGCTCAGTGTTTCATTCATCTTTTTAAGGGAAATACAGACGATTTGCTTCATCCAATTTGCTTCTTTCTGGAGAAGCAATTTGCCCCTGTCACTATAAATTGTTAACACATGACCCTACATGAGATATCAAACATGATGTTGATGTTGGCTTGGATGCCTTGACTGTGGGATTTTTTTTGGAGGCTTTAGATAGAAAAAGGTTCATTAATAACCTTACTTACCAAAAATGATTCTAGAGTGTACCACATTTGTGGCCAATAGTTTGATTTTATAGAGAGGAATATTAGAGAACTGTAAATAAAATGTTTCAGGAAGATAGTCATATACATAAAAACATTACATTAATGAATGAATGAATATTCATTTTATGTAGTTAGCTACCTTGACATTGTTATTATACCATGACAGGTTTTTGAGGACAGATCAATGCTCAAAATATACCGAATGCAACAATTTGTTGTGCGTGGACAGTTTTAATGATCATGGACGGTTTTAATGATCAAAATGTAAAGAAGATATTGCTAAAGGTCAAATCTTATGTGCTCACAGGGTTATATTAACTAATGAAAAAGATGGCGAACCAGCAGATTGATCAATTTCCAGATTTATGGCAAAAGGGGCTACTTTGAGCAAATAATAAAAGAGTTTAAAAAGAACTATATGAATTAATAATTAACAAGAAAGAATAAAAACGATAGTGACTTAGATAACATTTCAATTAATTTTGAATATTTAAATAAAGGCATAATGAGAAATATTGGCCCATTTGGAGGAAAGACAATCGTATTCCTTACCTTTTCTGAAATGCCATTGTTTTCTTTTATATAAAGTCAGAGTTTTTAGAAGTTATTTATTTTCTAATATAATGTTGATTATGCTCTAAAACTATTCATTAAGACAATTAGTTTAAGTATGCAAAGTTATAATATAATATAAAATAATATATAGAGATATAGTAATTTTTTTCTTTGCAAGATTTACACTGTGGGCCACACTCAACCCTGTTTGTAAAAAAGTTACCAAGTACTTACCAATAGACATCTCTGAGAGTAAAACTGTATTGCTCCGATAGAGAGAAGGAATGCACTTACACATCTTGTATCACAATATGGTTTGCCCCGGTGCAAATTTGCAACATTTAGATAGATTTTCCACTTAGCAAAAATGTTTTATTGTATTTGAGTGTTTTAACAAAACTAATGTTTTTTTAAAAAATATGCACTTCAATGTAAATGCACCACAATAGAATCTATGGGCCACACAGTGACAAAGGGGTTAGAATTGGTCAGTCACGGCACTGGAACTAGCAAGCGTACTATCTATGTGGAGCCTGTATTTAACTCCCTGCATTTGCATGTTGTCATGAACGCCCAGCTAGTCCCAGATACAGCAATCTGAACAGCTGGCCGTGACTGGAGTCATCTTAGTTACTTACACCTTTTCTGCACCACAAAGAAATTACTATGGTGTCCTTGCAGTCACCAAAACCACTTATTAATGTTTCACTTGGCTTCGTAAATTCACAAAGAATCATGGAGAAAATGCTAGATTAAATGTATTTAATTAGAAATATGTTTTCAAGGATTAATTACAAAACAGTTAATAACAAGACACAGAGCCGTAACGAGAGTGGTGCGGCCAGTGCGACTGCCCAGGGCGCAAGGCCAAGGGGGCGCCACGGCCGCCCTCAATTTGTATTGTGAAGCTAGATATGTCCCCTAGAAAAATCGCCCCCCCTCTCACCCGTATCTCTAAACAATTGGCCGCATGCTGCCTGTTCCTGTATAGAGGCAGCGTGAGATCACTCTCATTATACAGGGGGCGTGGCCTCTTCATGTGCACACTGCACAGGCTCATTCCCTGACCTCTCTGCTGCTTGTCAGATTCCCCTGCTGTCAGCAGGCTTCCACCCCTCCCCCCTCACTTCCCACTGTGTTTCTGTCTGCCTGTCTCTATCTCTCAACCCCTGTCTCTTCTCCCCTCTTGTGTTTTCCTGCTATTTTGTATGTGTGGCTCTGCTCCCCCCTTCTGTGTCTGTGCATCTTTGTGTCTGTTTGTCTCTTTCTTACCCCACTCTGTGACTGCCTTTAATTTTGTTGAACTCTGTGTGTCCCCAGCCCTGTCTCTTCTCCCCTGATGTGTTTTCCTCTCTGCAATTTTGTATTTGTTGCTTTGCCTCCCCCCCTTGTGTGTCTGTGCATCTATGTCTTCTCTCTGTCTGTCTGTCTCTTTCTTACCCCAACTTTGTGACTGTCCTTAATTTTGTTGAATTCTGTGTGTCCCCCGCCTTGTCTCTTCTCACCTCTTGTGATTTCCTCTATGTCTGCTATTTTGTATGTGTGGTTCTGCTCCCCCCTTCTGTGTCTGTGCATCTCTGTGTCCGTCACTTTCTTACCCCCACTTTGTGTGTTTTTAATTTTGTTGAACTCTGTGTCCCCTGTTGTGTGTTCCTCTCTGTCTGCAGTTTTGTATGTGTGTCTTTGCATCTCTGTCTTATCTATCTGTGTCTGTGCATCTCTTACCCCCACTTTGTGTTTGTCCTTAATTTTGTGCAACTCTGTCTCCCCCTGGTTTTCCTTGCCCACCCTTTGTTTTATCTATCTCCCCACCTTCTACCATTTGCCTCAACATCCACTTTTCCACTGTGCCCCTCACAGCTACCCCTTCTTCTCCCCTCTTACCTTCTTCCTCCTCTTCTGCTGATGTCGATGGAGTCCTGGTGACTGCGGATTGGAAGAGCTGCGGACAAACTTGAGTATGTCAGATAAGCACAATCTTCTTATTTTAATCATTTTTTTCCTACATTATGTCATTACGTGGAAAATTCAATTACCCGCGATGTTCCTCAGAACATTGTGCATTTTTACCGTTACTTCGGTAAATTCTCTGCTGACTTTTCCTTACACCTCAATGGGGCGCGAGGAAAATCAGCAGATTTTTCTTGTAAAAATTCTGCGGCCACGATGTTCTGAACAACATGGCGGCTAAATGAATCTGCCATTAGGGTCCTATTCATTAAGCTCATAACCCCATTAGCACATGCACTTTTAAGACAGGGATTCCTCATTGAAGTTGCATTTTCTAAAGGGCAGATTTATTAAAGGAATTTTCACCAGCGATAGTTTTTTACGGTTCACCCTATATATCAAAGATTTATTGCCAGCCATAAACCTGACGGTGGTAAGATGCGCCAGCTTTTAACATAATTTATTAGATTAGCAGACTAACTGCTGTATTGATAAATTTTAGCTGATTTAAAAACACAAATAATCAATAAACATTGTTTTAAGTGTTGTTCTTGTGACACTCTGGCTCTTCAGTGTTGTGGAACTACAAAGCTGAGCATGCCCTACCAGAGGGCAAGCTGGAATTTGTCATTCGACAAAAGCTGGAGAACCATGGTTAACACTGTATCCAGCCAGCCACATATTACACTTGTGTAACTTTCATCACAGAGATGAGCAGCTGGTTGTGCAGGCTTGTTTTGTGATTACTAACATTATTTGTTGTTGGAAAGTTTTTTGTGTTTTTCTTGTTTTCTTTTTATAAATCATAAAAATTGGGTTTGTAAGTAGGGCAGTGTGACCTCCCAGGGTGCAATGCCGAGCTTTTGTCACAGCTGGGAAAGACCACCTACACCTACCAAGATAAGGGGAGGGAGGGCACCAGTGCTCTTTCACACACAGGGCACTAAAATTTCTAGTTACTGCTCTGACAAGACTTACAAAATAAGTTGCACAAATAAGTTTCAGAAATTAAATAGGAAATAAAACCAGAGTCATTAACTTACTAATAGTAAGACTTGGCGAGAGAGGAGTACACTTTGGGAGCAATTGCACATTTCTACCTTGACAAGTCTCCTCAGAGAAATAATCAATTTTACTAGGTAAAGCAGCTGATTTAAACCTTTATCACATAGCTCTCACCCCCACCTTTAGGAGGTTTGTTGTCAGTCAGGACAGATTGATTTCCAGAATGACACAAGTGAGTTATCTATCCCTGGGATATGTCTGGCATCTCAAAAGGCATGATTCTCATTTCTGTTTGTTCTGCGCGGCTGGTCAAGTCCACATACCCTGTGTACACAAACTCCTCAAAGATGCCCCTTGGCCTGGCTAGTTTCAAAAGACTCTTTGTCAATTGCACAGGTCACTTAGGTCAGTCATTGTCATTCATGAATATTAAGGGAAAATAACAATAATACAAAATCGTCACACATGGGTTTTAATTAATTTGTGAATTCTTTGCATTTGCCACAAATTAGGCAATTAAATTAGACCACTGGAGGATCAGGCCAATCACAACTTAAATAAACTGGCCAACCAGTAACTAAAAGAAACCAACAAGCAAGCATCAACAAATATAATTTCTATAGGCTTATTAAAGATGCTTAAAGCCTCTCTGTCTTTCTGGAGTGTACTCTATGATTTATGACAGGAGCAGCGACTTTCAATAGCAGAAATGAAACTAGTTTGCGCACTACGGGCCTGAGTGATTGAGGAGAGCAAGGCAAAAAAAGGAGTAAATCTGATCCTGGACAAACCGTGTTACAATGCAAGGGGTGCAAGTTAGTTTATTATTTTGCATGGAGGGAAAATACTGGCAGATTTTTCATGTAGCACACAAATGCTTGATAGCTTTATTTTTACATTGAAATTTAAAGTTGGTGTAGAACATGCCCTACCCCAACTATAAATCTGTACCCACAGTTTAAATTTACCTTCCCCTCCAATGCAACATGGTTTTGCCAATGTGCAAAATTACTACTTTTTTGCTTTGCTCTCCTTAATGACTTAGGCCTTGCATTTGGTACATAGATGTTTAAACAATACAGCAGCACTGTAACATTGTGATTGCAACCAGTGTATTTTTTACCATACAATAGAGGATATTTATGAAGTACAAAATGTCCAGTATCCTGTGCAAATCTATTTTTGACTCACCATGTGCCTTAAGTTGCACAAATGCACATAGATTTCTAGCAAAGCATATAGGTCTGCAGAACAAGTTAGCATTTAGCAAGCAGCAGATGTATGTACAGACTCAGATCCAGCTTTCTGAGGGTACCCCTTGCACACTTTAGGGAGTCCCAATGTTTAAAAGCCTCACAGCATAGAGGTGATGATTCCCTTCCTCTTCCTTCTTTCAATACTCTGACACTGTCAATGGAGAGGAGCTAGAGCCAAAGCCTGATGGTGGGCTAAGTTCACAAAGCCCAAAGTTGTTTTCAAGGCTTAGGACTGTGGAAAGGAGAGAGAATGATGGGTGGGGAAAAATAACTGTGTGTTGCGGGAAGAACACCAGGGGTATTGGATGGAAACAATGACAGATTAATACCATTCTGGGTGGTTAGAGAGAAATGTGGAGGTTCAAATTGGATATTGTACTTTTGTTACCTGTTAAATACAAATTATCTGTAATACCTTACTGCTGAGATGTGAATGTAAGCAGGTGGGTTGCCTAAAATATGTTATAATTTAAAAGAAAAAACTTAATGTCAGTCATCTGTAATTAACAAAGACATTGATACAAAATTACAATCATCAATAAACATGGCAATTAATTGCTGTGTAAATTACAGATGTAAGAATGAAATGTTCATGTACTAAACTAAGAACATTAGTATGTCTTCACAGAGGTTTCAGTTCTATAACAAGTTCCAGTATTTCAAAGTAATAGAAAAACTAAATCCATTTCAGGTAAAGTGTAGAATAGAAAAATAAGCTTTCATTGTAACATTGTAAGCAGGGGAAAGTATATGGTGAACATTACCCTTCCAAGCAAATAAGTGGGAAGAGCGAGTACAAGATTATACTTGCATAGAGGTGACATTCTCACACAAACAACGACATGCAGCTGGGGATTTCTGTATCACCTCTGCCATCATGTCCCAGCAAGTTAGGGATTTTCAATTCTGAATATCTAATGCTATGACATAGAGTTCAATGGTTTGGGAAAGTCATATATCTAGAGGGACTGCTAACAAAGTAAACATACATTGCTTGAGATCCACAAGTCAAGAAACACACAAACAGTAGCTACAATGATCTCTGGCATCCCATGCATTGGTGTTTCTGCACTCATTGGGGCTATGGAGTGGAACCTATGCCAGGTTGCATAGCATGTCGTGTTTGAAATCGCTCTACACATGGTCAGATACCAAGTGAATGCAAATACACCTTCGCATATTGGCATGTGCCTGCCTGCATCTGGAGAGGGGGTGATGGGAGAGGTATGGGGAATTTCAACATTAGCCAAGTATAGTAAAGCCGTGTTTATGTAAAGGTGGCTCATACAGACCTGCAGAAACATGGATATATTCCTGTTAGGTGGCAAATCTTTTGGTAAAGGGCAAGTGCAAACACTCGCTGATGATGATATGGAAGCGGTTGCCTCTTGAGATACATATGGCTCTGCATATAGGCGAAGAGGGAAGTGGAGGGGTGGAGGACTGGCAGAGCTTGATTGGTGCTAAACATGCCTCTCTGCAAGTGTAACCAAACCCGCAATCACATTTACATACCTCATCCAGTTTGATATGAGGGCCCACAATAAATATTGCTTAGGGCCCTACATTTACACAGGCAGGCTTTGCATAGGCTTAATGGGGAAGTTGGGTGTAGTCAGGGCATTTTTTGCAAAGCACAGGGGAGGTGTAATGGTGCTTTTAAGTTTGTGGATCAGTGCAGAAATTTCCTTTAGTGCAGCAATATTATTGAAACAGGATAACATGGTGGAGAGGATACATTTTTAATGGGCAGTCATTTTCAGACAGGGAGGTAGACATACATTTCCAGTCCACAAATGGACATTTTGCACCGGATTAGAGCTGGCAGTCTTCGGTTCTCATCCTATACTTTTAATGGGACCCATTTTGTGCCGTCATGCAACACTTCAGGAGAAAAGTGCTTTTCTAGATACACCCCAATCAATGTAATAAAAAGCTATACTACCAGTAAGTACTATATGTAATAAAAACAGTTCCAATTGGCCAATCAGATTTGGAAGGTCTGTTAAAAGCAGAGATGTTTCCACACTTGAGTATGATTATTAAATATATGATATTACAGTTAAATGTAAATCCCCTTTAGACCTCTTTGTAGATGCATTGACAGTGTTTAGACTGGCAAGTTAATGATCCACTATGGTCCAATTAACTGCATCCATGGAAATACCACCACTTTGCTGCAAGAGTAACTTCCAGTAAGGTGCAAACTAATGTGGGACACCAGAAATGTTTAATATAAGTAAACATTGTACATTTGACTTACATATAAAAATAATTATTGTTTATTTATGATATAAATCAGTGTGATATTTATTATAATATTTTTATTTTACAGTGGATTTGTGTCATTATGTTTACTGTGGGGCTCTGCTTAGCCCAGTCTAACCACGGTTTGAATGCTGGGAGACTGATGCCAATTGGAACAACTTATCTAGCCTGAGATTATTGGGAATCAGACTTACTTTTATTAACTAACATTATTTCCAAAGCAAAAAAACCCCTAATAATATCTGATGTAATCCACAGAATCTCTAACACAAGTTAACAAATAAAATGCTTTACTCCACAATCTTGATAGACTATAGATGATATATGTGGCCATCTCCTTTAATTTTTGGATATCTTCAGGAATTTTGGGGCCACAATAAACCCACTTTCAGACTTTTGCTTTTATATATGAGAAGATCAGCAGATATATACTACTAGGAAATTTTCTAGAGATCCCAATGAAGTTAATGGATAGGTGATCTTACAGATATATGTCATCCAGAAATTGATTTGTTCTGGTTGTATGAGGGTTGTACTGGAAATAATATAGCATTGCAGCTTTAAAAGATTGAAAAAAAAATTATATAACAGAGTTTATTGGCAACATCATTTTGTAATATAGGATATGATATTTGTGAATATTCAAACCTCCATGTCATTGATATAATAGATACAGAACATGCAACCACACAAAGCGTTTGTTTTTAGTACAAAAATGTAAATGTGATCATTAACTTGGTTCCCAGAGTAATGTAGAAGAATTCAGCAACTGTCCTGCTGTTCCAGCATAATGTTTAGAATCTAGTAAAGACTTCTTTCTTCTGTAACATCCCTGTAATGAGGAGTGATTCATTATCTGAAGACTCAAAAAACTAAAAGAAACATGGATTTTTATCACTGTTTGGAAAGCCGACATTATGTACCAAAGTCAATCCCATGGGACGGTAGAACCTGTGCATGCTAGCTGATTGTTCTCAGACTACACAAGACATTTTTCTTTACCCATTATGCTAAAAAGGCACATTCTATGCTTTTTTCGCTGCATGGAATGTTTTGTAACATTCATTAACTTTTTAATATTAAAAGGGCCAACATAAATTAAATGGCTTTGTGTTTTTTTCAAAATAGTCAACCCAAGATCCTAAAGGGTTTGCCACTGGCTCATTTTCAATGGAAAACCAGTAGTTTACACAGCAGCACTGCATTTACAGCATATATAAGATTTAAAAAGTCATTGCACGTAGTAGTTAACAAGATGTAAAAAGTGCATAATCTTTCTGTCCTCCAAAAGTTTTATTATTTTAAAACTTTAAAATTAATATGGTTTTTAGAATTGCTGGAGTTTTGGGATATGGCTGAAGTATCTGGGATTTTGGACATGGTCCTGTAGAAGTGTTATTTTGAAAATACTTAAATTCATTCATAAAAGGTATATGTATGTCAAATGTATTTTTAAGTATCAAATGTGTTTTTTTATTTTGCTTTTTATTAAATGTCTAAATAGGGTAGCAAAATTATTTTTTAAAAATTGATTGATTTATAAAATGTGCTTTATGTTAACAAACAGAAGTGTAAAGTCAGAAACAAGTAATGTAAAACTTTTAAATCTCCCTTTCCTTCTCTCGTATTTGTATATATTTATGTGTAAATTATATTTTAGATAATTAAATTTACAGTTATGTGTTTCCCATTCATTATATTTGTGAGATTTATTTTGTAGTATAGCAACTGATTCAACTTTTTTCAAATATAGTTTTATTCAAGATTATGTGACTTCATTAATCTGCAAATAGTATTTCATATGTATAAAATTTGATGCATATGATATATTTATTACTATTGATCTTCAGAAATAAAATTGGAACAATAAAAAATATAACATTGATCATCAATCTTCAATTTGATATTTCACTAGAATAGTAGTAATAGTAGTAGTAATAGTAGTTGTAGTAGTAGTAGTAATAATAATAATAATAATAATAATAATAATAATTATAAGGTCACAATTAAACAAGTGTAATACATGTTTAAAATTATCCACCAATCCTATTTGTTAATTACAATTTTATTATCCTCAATGCTACAATGTTTTTGAATGTCAAATAACATAAACATAAAAAATAATTTAGAAAACCATATATCATAAATCATGTCTAAATATCTTATGACTTTGAAATATTAATCTTATTGTATCAATGTACAATACGTATGCCATAAAAACATGTTATTGCACTATAATCAATCTGATTGCTTACACTGAATAGGAAAGACCCATATATGGTAAACGGTATACTTTATTCTACAGAGTAAATGTTTGTTTTTATGTTTAATTATGTATTTTACTCTTAATCCTTTTAATTATCTACTTAACCATTTATAGGTTACATTCACCTATTATACTTTTCTTAATTCATGTTTTTTAATGTTTCACGCAGGAAATCCAAAAACATTGTCTAGTAGATTGATGATTCATTTTATCTTTGAATTCTGCAAAGCAGCACATTTGTTAGAGTTGCAAAAATCCTGATGTAGATTCCTACATGTGTTTATTGTTATCTGTCATTCCCCAGAAATAAGTTCACTTAGAATCAATCAAACAGAAAAAAAGATATGCATCAAATCTAAATACTGTCTGTGCTTCAAGAAAAATGACAAAATGCCTGATAAAACTAAATGCAATTTCCAGCTGATGTTTAAAATTGGTTATCATGACATTTTTGAAAATGTAATACACTACAAGAAGGCAGGAGTTTTGCAACTTTGGCATCTCACTCCGATCCAATCAGGCGCATATATGAGACAGAGCTTAGAAGTTTGGGGAAGCATTCTACCCCTACATATCTCATGCATTCACTTTCCACCACGTTTATCTCATCACAAGATTCTGATTTATATTCATAGCATTTTTTACACTTCACAATTTTAATATTTCTTGCCATAGGCATTTTAATATTCCACTTGAGAGATGATGAATCCAGAGGTGAATGCTGAAAACAATCTTTTCAAATCTTAACAGCATTTTTTAATTAGCAAAAGCAATGCATTTTAAATACACATTACACAAAAAAGGTATATTATTAATAAACAATTGCAAGAAATTTCATTACAGTAATCTGTTTAGTGTTTTTTTACACTTAACGATCACTACTACTTCTTCCTCTCTATTACTTTTCTGCACTGACCTTTAAACAATTGGAAACCATTGCTCAATATATATTTAAAAGCTTTAATGGATCTAGCAGAATAGAATATATTTTTTTAATCAAAAAACAATCACACACAACAGAACGGTTTACTAGTATTGATAACACATTTTAATAGAAGGTGATAAGTAATAGAGTTGGATGTGAATTTTAATATATATATATATATATATATATATATATATATATATATATATATATATGTTTTAATAGATATCAGCATCATTTCCACAATTGAACTGTACTAAAATTAAGGAAATATTCTTCTGCAAATTGATGGAATTCAAGGAAATACTGAAACATTTATCTAAAATATAATTATGGGACACAGCCTTGGATGTTATTTCCAGCAGTATTTACAGGTGAACAATCTATAAATAAATAAACCAGAAAAATAGCTAATTGCATATGCATCTTTATTGTGTTGCATGACTTTTGAGCTTTTTATTTAATTCTTAAATGCAGCAATATTTAGATGTGTCTTACCAAGTTTATCTGTAGGTGAATTAAGGTAATGACATAGTTGTTCTGTATAGTAACAGCCGAAAAAGGGTTATTCTATAATAATACCTTTAGTTACTATTTTTATGTAATTTTAATTATAATGTATTAAAATTATTTAGTGTATGCTAATTAATTTCAATTGATGTGTTTTAACATAACAGACATCTTTAAAGAAATGTTATACAGTTGAAGTAAAAAAAATACACCAAAAGCAAAAGTAGCGCTCACTGTTGAAACAGTAGTAGAAAAGAAAAGAATGACAGGCATTGTATTTGTATTACTAATTTATGTTCTGTCTGGTCATGACAAAAAAAAATATTGTCCTTTTAAAATACTTTCTTGATTAAAAATGGTTTGTTGTTTTGCATGTAAGTCATTTTAATATATTTTTCTAGAATTATCATGCTTGATTTAATCTGACAGCAAAAATGAAGAAAACTGTAACCTGTAAAAAATACATAGAACACTATTCTAACTTTTAACCGTTTTTACTCCTATTTTTGTTCTTACACATTTTTATAGAATAACCCTAAAAATCTATTTTCCTAAATTTTAGGAATGTTAAAATTTATTCCTTGAAATAATTTAGACATATAGTCATGTATACAGAGGAACCAAATGCTTGAGAAAATGATCGAACATGAAAGTAACGGTTAATGCTATAAAGCTGAGTTACATACAGTAAGTAGTGTGAGACCTAAGCAAAAGTTATGAGTGATCAAAGTGAGCAAACCTTTGTGCTTAAAGCAGTTGTCATCTTCTCCCTCATTGTTAAATTTGTAACCCCACTAAAAAGTCCCAGGTTCTGACTGATTCTATGTTTTCATATGGTAAAAAAAAGATATAATAAGATTCATTAACTGTCATATTGTCTAAAATATGTAGCCTTACATAAAATTGACAATGTTAGCTAGGATTCACTTTTTCCTCACCTTCTTAAAGATTGGCTGACTTAAAGATAATGTCCTAAGGCCTTGGAGATAATCAGTCCTCTGAATGTTGATACGGTTAGCCTTGGTAAAACATGACTACTTAAGCACATCTTCAGTTAAGCTATCTAGTGATGAAGCACATTGACTTTTCTAGGAGAAGTGGCTGGGTATATGTTGCGAAAACAACCAATCATTTACATATCTTGTTCTCTATATTGGCCTCTTCCAGAGCTTCAAAAGTGTACTTTATATTACGTATGCCTTCATAATTATAATGTAGCAAATTAAGTATTTTATTGCTTAATAAGACAAATGCCCACATATGAAAGAAAACATCACCAATTCAAAGTACTAAAAGATAGAGCCTTAAAGATTTAGGTAGATATATTTTAAATTACACTTTACACTGAGGTTGATTGCAATCAATCAAGATGATTGTAGATAAACTTAACTTATTTAACCCCTCTAATTTAAAGAGGGGTTAAATATTTCTTTTACATGAGGGTTCCTCTGCATATCATGGAAATGTAAGGCATACATTTGGTTAATAAAAGAGCCATCCTTCTTGTAGTTACATAAATATTGTATTGTTTTGTTTTGTTTTGTGATCACAAATAATAACCAAAAACAAATGAAAAGGAGAACCCTAGTTTGGAAGAGACGCCTCCCCTCTATAAAATGTAGGGTGTCCTATTTATTTCTGGGTCAGTAGAGGTGAGCTTTGACATTTTTCATATCTCCACACTTCTATCTACTATAATGTTAATTATTGTATGTTGCTCAAAAACAAACAGCAGGGGAAGAGAGATTAATGTTCTGAAAACCTCCTGCTCCTGGCATGGTAAGTACTCATTGCCTAGGGGCACGCACATGTGACCTCATGATATTTAGTGGATCTTATACCACAGCAATACAAAAAAAACCAGTGATTAGTTTGCTGTCTTTTATTTTTGTACCTGCTATTTGATTGGGACTCAACCTTCACAACCTTGCAGTGCATGTCATGGGTGTTTTTTAATTTAATATTTACCAACAAATATTATATGATTCCTATCTATAAACAAAAGAGATGTTGAAAACATTAATTTAGTTGTGGCATTAATTTAGAGTTGTGACAATCTGTGCATTGTTACAAGTTAATAATGAATTGTATTAGAGATGAGCGGTTTGGATTACTTGAAATCTGACATTGGGGATTGAATTGAAACCAACTCATGACTCAGTCTCTTCTGCCAAACTCAGATCTCAAAACGAGGGTAAAAGTAATTTCCGCCAATATTTTTTTGCAAAATGCACGCCTACCACCTTCCTATGTACTCCCCTTCTCTATACCTCATTAGGAGTGTGGTTAACTCCTCTTCACTCAGCTGCTCGTATATTCACATTGCCCCAGTGCATCCACCATCTCCCCCTTTTCTATATATATATATATATTTATAGTTCTCCCTCGTTTTCTTCAGTGCCATTTTAGAAGAGACAGCATGTAGAGAGGAGGTTAGCGGCGGTGCTCTGCTCATAAAATAGACTTAAGGGTTAACCAGGACATAGAAATCCTGTCATTATTGTAAAACAGTTCTGTAGAGAATAGTCATCTACAATAGTTTGATGATTAATTGCTTTTAATTTCAATCTTAAATACACTTTACATAGACTAGTGGCTAATGGTTGTTGTTAATGCATTGCATACTGTATATCTAATAGTACTAGACAGTATATACAGACTGAGTTAGATAGATATCATTCTGAGCTAACTATTATATCCTTTGAGAAAAACACTGCTTTCGCTATCAGACCATTAGCAGCAGAATCCAGAAAACAAAGAGATTTCTTTGTTTTAAACTTGAAAGTTTTTCTAGTGAAAGTAATCTTGTGTGCGGCAATGACAAGTGAAATAATCTAGAAAAAACAATAAGAGGGCACAATGTTAAATGGTGAAAGTAAAGATGGCATTGCCCTTGGAGTGAGGTACATCTGTGCCATAATGCTGCCCTTTTGAATCAAACCAGGAGACTCATAAACATTTATGCAGGAGGAAGGGCAGAAAAACCATTGCCTAGGGGTAAGCTTCGTCCAACTCCGGGGTAACAGGAACTGCCCGTGACTTGCAGCAGATGCGGTCCCCAAGAAGGCGTGTACTCATTTTGATGTCAGGGCAACCAGGATGCCTCACACTACCACTACAGCCTGGCTAGTGACAGCCGTGGCGCGTGGCTGTTAATTAATTAACAGGCAGAGGTCATTGGATGGACAGCGGTATGAATGAACAAAGTTAGACATTTTGGAAAGTAAATAGACAAATGGGGCCTGCACCCATATTAAAAAAATTAATAGATGAGGCACACAATACATTGCCAGAGCATTCATCGGTAGCC
The DNA here is from genome assembly GCF_038048845.1 of Mixophyes fleayi. NCBI lineage: Eukaryota > Metazoa > Chordata > Amphibia > Anura > Limnodynastidae > Mixophyes > Mixophyes fleayi. Next base: position 79,824,531 of record NC_134402.1, read on the forward strand.
AAGAGCAGGGCTTTCCTACCTTGTTTTCCTTATACCATCATCATCAGCTATTTTTATAGCGCCACTAATTCTGCAGCACTGTACAGAGAACTCAATCAGATCAGTCCCTGCCCCATAGATGCACACATAGACCGAGAGATATTAAGGTCAATTTAATTGCAGCCTTATATGATCTGTGTTGTAATGCTGCCCTTCTGAATTAAACTATGGGACTTGTAAACATTTAAGCTAGAGGGAAAGTGCCCTAGGGTAGCTTCGTCCAACCTCGAGGTTACAGAGACTGCCCGAGACTTGCTGCCTCTTGTCTGGACGTGGGGGGCGTGCTCTTGCCTCATTTTTCCTATCTCTGTGCTACCGATTCCTGCTCATAAGATTTTACTACAATGGGTTAATTCCTGGGGCCATCCAAGTGCCTGTGTGTGTGCCCAACTCTATGGTAAAGGCAGCTGCTATAGGTGAAGACCTCTCCCGCTAGGTCTAAAAGCTTGTGACAGTCACTAGGAAGCTGTAACATTCAAAGGATTAAATGCTGGGACCAGTGATGTAATAGCGATCTGACCTTTCTCTTTTTGGCTTTGCTATTAATTGTTAGCTGACTTGCATTGCTCTCTCCACCCCCATTTTTGTTTAAATAAAAACTGTGACCCTTTGCCAAAATTAAATAGGTGTCCCTGTGATTATTTGTTAATGAAATTATTGTAATAGTAAGTCTGAACATGCAAATGAGGTTTGGGTGCAATGAAAGGGAGATAGCAACACTATTCAGTTTATTGTCTTTTTAGTTGAATCAGCAAAAGCAAATGCAATGATGGCAAAGTTACAAAATCCCTCATTAAGACTGTTCGCTGCAGACTTTGGTCAACAATGGTTAAAATTGGGACTGTTGTGAAGCGATCAATAGAAAATAGAGTAGAAATGACTGGAAATGAATGTTTTTGCTATAAATAGTAATATAGGAGCAAAAACTGTTTAAAATGACATAATTTTTTCTATTTTTAACAATTTGCAACTAAATCCAGATCTAAAACTAAAACCTTTCATGTTTGTTTGACAAAACCACTAACAAAGCCAAAACACCAAGTTGGGTTAGAACCGGGACTGGTTTCGAAACATGAGAGTCAGCGCATATTTCTAAATTGTTTAATATTAGCTGTACTTAAGAAAAGAAAATATATACTACAACTCATGCATCTTTTTTATTGATTTGGTTTAGCATTAAATACGTCAATCTCCTACAATTCAGTACAAGTACATGACATTCTATGGAAAGAACACTACAAAGCTGTATTATTTTAATAAGTTGAAACTCCACTGAACACTTTACAAATTGTCAAACATTGTCAAATGAATTTATCAAAAAAATTGTAGTAATTTATTCAGAGTTTTAAGTAATTACTGTTTCAAACCATTTTATATAGACTTAAACAGTGCACAATGCAATTAATACATAGAGATTTGCAAAGTAGCTTATGTTATTTTCATGAAACATATGTCCTTTTTAGCTGTGCTTATGTAGATAAAACTGATTATTGTATTACCAAAAAGAATATTTTGCATAAGTAATTTAATGGATTTGCGACAATGCACTTATTGGAGGAAGAAGGAGAACAATCCTAATGACAGAAAATTGTAGTGTCTCCATGTTTATTAAGAGGAAAGATTGCTTACATTCATGTATATTTTGCAGCCCAGTGACAACTTCAACATAGTAACCACAATGGTGACTAACTTATTTTGGTCATAAATATACAAAGCAGAGCCCATTATGGAGACAATTAACAATTCAGAAAACATTCTGATGATAATTGTTCACTGTAGATCCCATTCCAATTACTAGTGTAAAAAAACAGAATCAAACCTGTTGGCTAGAGCTTAAAGAAAATAAGATAACTAGTATAGAAATACAAAACAGATCCCATTCAGATGTAAGTTGTAAGTTACAGGACCCATTCTACTAGCTAGTATGCAATACAAGTGCCAATTTGGTGCCTATTGTATAAAGCAGACCACAAAATGTTTATACAGATATTTACAGGAATTTATACAAATATTAATATCACTTACTGTACTATACAGTAATACCATTGGTAAGCAAACACACTAAACAAAAACATGTTTTATACTGTGCCAATACATTTTGCTAGTCATATTGAATAGACTATTTCGATTCAATGACCCAGATGTCTTACAGATCATCAAGATCCTGAATCTATGTTTCAGGCATTGTTACAGTTACTATTGCTGATATGATAGATGAGTCGAATACTGACATTAACAACTGTGAAAGATATACTTATCTTTATCATGCTCTGTTATTACTAGTCGAAGATAAAAAATATCTGCTCCTAGAGTTGACCCCTACATTTCGCCTGTTAGAAAATAAATCACACATACCAGGAAGAAGAAAACATATTTCCCACTTGTTTGATGCTTTTTTCACCACTGTGTCGTGCCTATTGTGCCACTTTTTCGGTTGGTCATAAGTTAGTTATTTTTATGTGCACTGCCCACAAGGTATACCATATTTTTTTCAGAACAGCTTGTTATTTCCAAAATAAAATATTGGTTTATTTATAACACCTACCTTAAATGGTCAAAAAAGGTGTTTTTCTAATAAAATTTTAGAAAAATATACCATAAACATATATGTGTGTGTATTTTTTCTCCACCAATAAACACTTTGGAGGTCATGTAGATTTGGTTTTTATGTTTTTTTTTGCATATAATATGCATTTCCACAAGGAGCAAATATAGAACAAAATTTGTAAGCATAGTTCTGTATGTAGATTTGGTTGACTTCTTGCAATCTGTGAGGTGGAATGGGGGTGGACAGGCTTAAGCCAATTACAGTAAGGGTGTGTTCATATAATTGCAATTGAGTCAGCCCTGGTCATAAACAAAGACACGTCTGTCAGCAGGCTTATCTGTTGAGTGTGCGCTCAACCTCTGATGCAAGACACCATAATCATCAGCACGCACCTTTGCACTGTAAAAAATAAAAGAAAAGAAATATATATATATTTTTTAAAACCAAACAGCATAAGGCTGGTTGCAGCAAATATCAGCTGGTTTGCGGAAAATGTGGTAGGATAAACAACCAGAGGTCACCCCAAAGAAGTTGTAACCAACACCAAGCGGTGACAGAGACGGCTAGTCAAAAATAATAACATGGAAGCATTTGACCCCCTGTTATAATGTAGGACAGCATCAGTCTGTCAGCCCTCCACCATAGGAATAAACAGCTTCATGCTGAAACCACTAGGGCTCTTCCCAACACCCATATCCAGTTGGTGTTGGGTAATAAACAGATAAATGGTCAATATTTGGGAAGGGGTGTAGCTTTGCTCCCATTCAAGACAGATGTGTGGTATGTGAGCTATGTCTTATCACCTCTGCAATTCTATACCATCAAGCCTATGAACTCAGAACTTTTTCCTAATAGTCACTTAAAATGCTTTATAGTACCTCTGCTAGTGTGCTAGTACTCCTAACTTGGTTCTGGTGTTAAATTTGGACTTTGAGATCTCACCTCGGCCTTGGGCCGGTCACATGGTAGCCTGTGCAAGGTAATCTCCACTTGACTCAATCATAAGGGATCATTTATTCATTTAATCCAAATAACTGGACCATAATCTCACCTGACAAAATTTCCATGACGCATGTGTGCAGTATAAGTGGTGCCCAATCATGAAATAATAAGTATTGTCCCAATCATATATTGCCCCCATTAACATTTAAATGTGATTATCCCTTTAATATAATTATATATATATATATATGTATATATATATATATATAAAATTATATATATATTACACCCAGCAATATAATAATACAATAATAATGTCCCTTAATATAATGAAAAGATAAACATTACTTAATTATAAATTCTTTTTGTCCCCATAATCAATAAAAAATTATTGCCCCCATAATTCATTAATCAATAGTGCCTCCTATTATGTTCTGGATGGCAAGATTGCAGGTGGTTTAGCTGTTTTGAATTCACCACACATTCAGGGCCGGATTAAGGGAATGGAGGCCCCTGGGCTAAGGGGGCTTCCATTCCCCTGTAAGGACCCCCCCATTGTCCCCCCAGTGAGAACCGCCCCCCCCCCCGTGAGCTGCCTGCCGCCCCCCAAGCGCTTACCTCTGTCTGTTGTCCTGTCACTGTAGTTCCTCCGCGGTGCACTGTAAGCTCCTTACTGAGGAGATCTCGTGAGAGTGAGACTCACGAGATCTCCTCATTAAGGACTACAGTGACAGTGTTCAGTGTTTTGCACCAATCAATAATGCCGCTGAGCACTGTCATGGGCCCCCTGGATGCCCGAGGAAGCCTGGGCTGTAGCCCAGTTAGGCCTCGAGTTAATCCAGCCCTGCACACATTACAGGCCATTTAATATCATCATCATCAGCTATTTATATAAGTATAATTAATATCCCACTGCCCTATAGTAAATGTGGCGGTTTGGAACTCTAAGAACATTTTTTCTTTTCTTTAGTTCCTGAAACTCATCCTGCCTAATACAAGCGATATATAGCTTTACTTGCATCTCCATGCTCTGCAGAATGTGGCATGTTTAAACACTATTAAAACATATATGAAATAATGCCATATTCATCTTCAAGACAAACTTCTTAGACATACTGCAATTGTCCCAAATTCCAACACCATCAAATATAGCATATGTTTTATTTTCCTACAGTTTCATTGCTGAAGTGTCTAACTAATAATACTTACAAGTAATTTTCTTCTGTGTGCAGCTAACTTGCATCAAGCAGAAGTACACTGCTTGACCCTTGTAATATCGGATATGCTTTTATAAATTAATACTTAGAATCTACATTATCCACATTATCTTCAAAATCTTAATGCCACAAGACATATATGTCATTATCAATACTACTATTATCTTGTTCTATTTAGATTTGGAAGCAACTGGAAGTGAGGAGCTAGACTATATGGTTTTATTTATTTTTTCTGTGTTTTGTAGCTCCATTCAGTATTGATATATTCCTGTGGAGTATTTACTCTTGAATAAATGTGTGCAGAGCCATAGTTCATTGATTCTGTCCTGCATAATAGAGATTGCTTACTGAATTGAGCTGCAAATTGTGTTTATTGGCATTCTGAAGAGTGCATTGCTTGCAGATTACAATTATGATGCTGGAAGTAAAACAAACAAATGTTGAAGACAGCTTCTTGGAATATATGGCTAAGCAAAGCTTCATCTCTTGGGCATCCTTAACAAAATGACCGACCTTTTTGCTACAGGATCACTTGTATTATTTCTCTCAAGACTTGTTCTCACTTATTAAATTGATTGCTTGAACTTGCCTGATTGAAAATCCACCAGTTAAAACAAATATGTTAAGTCTACTCTTAGAGTTAATAATTTTGGGTGGATTGTTAAAATTATTATATGTGTTCATTGCTATTTTCTAAAATTGAGTTTGATTGATTGGAATGATCTTTAGACCTATGGTTCAATTGTCAAAATGAATAAACCATCACCTTTTTCAGGTGGCAAATGCCTGTAAACATACTCAAAATTAAGCATATATCTGATTAGTTTTTATTGTTCACATTGTTTACACTAAATCTGCACTTTGGAGTCATGTACATTAAAAGTAAAGCATATTAAATCAACTCTATTTAGGCTAATTTAACTTTATTTAGCCCTTCTATTTTTGAACTTTACATGGTCCAGTAATAGTATCAGAGCTGATCTGGGACATTATACCCCACATTACTGTAACATCTCTGGGTTTTTCCTACTCCAGTTGTCCCATATAAAGGTTCATCATCATCATCATCATCAACATTTATTTATATAGTGCCAGCAAATTCCGTAGCGCTTTACAATTGGGAACAAACAAAGGTTTGTGCCAAACCTTTAGGTATTACACACACACAAAAAACAAAGACATTCACTTTATCAATTAGACTTCTACTTGAGTACAGTTATTGTAAATCAGCGCAGTTTTACTTGTTTTGCCTCTATTTGTCCTACGTCCTAGACTGTGCTGGTATGGTAATCACTGTTTCCCTGTCATGTGAGAGCACATGGTAATGCTTTACCTGTAAAAATGTAACTTTCATAAACAGCAGCCTAAGTTGCTAGAATTTCAAATATTCCTTAGTCATGTGTGACTAAATTTAGTATCACACAAGTTAGAATTTTTACTATTTACAGCTACATCACAAACAAGTTTGGGATAAATTCTTAATACTGTGCTTTTCTTAAGGAAGAGGGATGGCATTCATAAGCAGTATGGTGTAACTAATCTAGTGTTTATTATACTAAAGATTACAATGTACCTTGATGTTCATGTATGTGAGTCTGTATATTTAAGATTAAAATTTATAATTTGTAAATAACTAATTATTTACATGTTAGAAATTAGGTACATAGTGTAATAAAGTGACCATAGGAAAACATGCAAATAGTTTACACCCTTGTTCCTCACTGTCCTGCTGTTACTCAATGTCACAGCGAGGGTATATAACTACATGCTCTAGGCTGATTCTCTTCAAATCCACCATATTCTCCTACTGTGTTCTTCAGCAAGGGGTGTTTTCTGGGCGGCAGGAACAATCACAATGTCTTCCTGGGCAACAAATTGTGAGACAATGAAGCAGGGCGATGAAGAGCTCAATGACAATCATAAGGCACCAATCAAAAATATGACTTTATGCACATTCCTAAAGTAATTGCTCTGGGATGGTGAAAATCCCATATTGTTTCCATATGGTACCTACTAACCAATGACCTCTCTTCCCCTGCCAGCGTTCACTAGCCCATATCTTTTCTTAACTGGCCCATTGCCAATTGAACAAAGGTCTAACCTGCACCAAAAAGCGAGCCTGAATAAGAATAATATGAAACACAAAATGCACACTCAACAGGCTAAAACACTGCGCTAAAGCAGCCCTAGGCCCTTGGATATACAGCTTGCCCACAAATCGGTTCTGATTGTAACCTAATGCAAGATTAATTGTAAGTACATTGTGTTTCAATCTTTTATGTTGGATTACTGATGCTGATTTACTGTCTGTGTGTTACTGGTCAGAATAAAGTATGTTAACATCATTTAAATGTAGAAGAACACTTTATTTGTGTTATGCATTCTATATTATATAAAGACTCAGAAACAAATCAAACTTGCATTTTGCTACTTTGCTGAAACATTGTTAAAATGTTAATGCATTATTCTATAAATACCAATGAATGTTCATGCAGTTTACAGTTTATTGGTGCAATAATTACTGTATAAAAATATTAACAAAATTACCTATGAAAGGACAAATATTTCCATCTTTTTGTAAAAAAAGGTACTTAGGGATATATTCCACAAATCAGTGCAATTATGGGGATAGAATAACACCTCTAGTTGTAAATTATAATTGAAATGTCGCAGAGGTAACTGAACAATGCTCTTGATTAGTGTTTCCCAACCCTAGTCCTCAAGTAGCCCTAACAGTGCAGGTTTTCCAGGTGATCAGTGGTATAATTATACCACTTGTGCATCTTTAAAAATGTTTCATTCAGTAATGATTACAGCTGTGCTCCAGCAAAGAGATATGGAAAACATGCACTGTTAGGGGTATTTGAGGACTAGGGTTGGGAAACAATGCTTTAGATGGCTCACACATGCCAGTGAAACTGAAAGTCCAGATTTGGGCTTCCAGTTCCATTTAATAAAATAATAATAATAATAAAAAAATAATAATAATAATAATAATAAATAATAGTAAGTTAAAAAATAGATAAATATATCTCAAAATTAAAATAAAAATATGTTAAAATTATTGACCATTGGAAAAATACCTTATTTAAAGAAATAAAGTATTTTTCATTTATTTTCTTCTGGTATCACAATCCTGAGTTGGCAACAAAACAAGCATTGAGGGGAATCATTTACCACCACTAGGCTTAAATAAACATCACCCTGCAATATGATACTGACCTATTGTCCCAGTTTATGTTTATTTTCCTATATTTTTACCCCTTTTCACTTTGACCAACATTATTGTGTTGCAAACTTTTCTGTTGATCCATATTCCTACTTTGCATCCCTGTCACCCCTTTCATAGCCTCTCATGTGACTAATCAACCACTTTATTGCTCTAGCTCTGTCTCTTTCCACGTATCTTCCCCACTTCTAGTTATTACTTTGCCTCCTTTTCACTTCATCCCCTTTCCCTATGTTCTTTCCCCTCTGTATAATCATTATAGAGACACATGAGTACATTGGGATAAAATCCACCTTATTGGCCAATGAGGGAAAGAGGTATGCCTTACCATCTAATAGAACACCAGGAACACCAGTAACATTGGACAACTAGCACTTCTCCCTGAGGAAGCCCAATATACACTCAAGGGTGGTTGGAATAAACATTTTCAGACACATTAAGGATTCAAGAATCTCTATACACGACCACTAGCACAGCTCATATTCTGGGACCCACCCACTACATTCTATAAATCACTGCCGCTGCAATCACCTATCACCAACTCCATCAACCAGCGAGGAGGTCGAGCCTGGCTTACACTGACAGCCCTCCACAAACAACAGACTCACTGAAGATAGGTGAGTTCTTCTCACATACAATGAGAAACTACATGGACCCGTTTGTAAACCACATAGATGGAGCAGCTGGAAGGGTATGTGACTGTCAGCAATTTACCATGTAAACATTTTCAAGCCATACTGTCTCTGTGAGTTCTACTACCGGTGATTTCAGCAAAGATTTTCACTTTGATCACTTTGAGAGGTGTTAGGATTTCTGATGTTCACCTAGATTGTTGCTGGCCAACCAGAGGTGCAGGTTCTAGTGAGTTCCCTTGTCTTCAGGGAATGGGCTTAGCTGTCAAGAACTTGCAGGTTGCAGTATTCTGTTTTGTCACTAGATCTAACACTGCAGTAGAAATCAGGAAGCAATAGCAAAGTCAACAAGCTGAGAAGTGATATGCAGACAGTTAGTGAGGTAAAAAATCAGGAGGTGGATGGGTCAACTGAGCCAGAAACTAGTACACAAGCGGTTAATGAAGTACAAGGCAGAAGACATTTGGGTAAGTCAATGGAGTTGGAAACTGGTACACAGACTGTCAGCAGAATTTACAGGGGAGCAATCCATCAGGTGGAGCACACAAGAATCAGAAGTAAAACAACAGCTTAGGCAATGTGCTGCTCTGACACTGCTACTGTGTCAGAGTGAGTTTAAATAGTAAAGTGGATTTAAATTGCTTGTCTCCCGGCTTTGGACTTGTGATGCTGACACCAGAAAGTGTTGGCTGGTGCACTGTCAGTGAATGGACAGTGCTGGTAGGAGGAACAGATGAGAACTTGACAGATACCATATTTTAATGAAATTCAATACTATTCAAGGAACTGGATTATAATTATTTTGTTTCCTTTTACTACCTGAAATCTTTTATTGGATATATTGAACTGATTATTGAGCTATGCACTAAAGATAAGGACTTGTTACAGCTCTCACCGAGTGCTTGCAACACTCTTGGTACATGTATTCCTTGTCTTGCTTTTCCTTTCCCTCTGTCCTTCCATTCTTTTCCTTTTTCAAATATCCTCCTTGTTTGATTCAGCCCAAGTATTTGCCCACTGTCTTTCTTGTGTTATTTGTTTTCTGTCTGTCTTATGGGCAAAGAAGCTTGAGATCCTCAACTGCTAGTGATATTTCTCAAGATATTCACCTTTAGCAGTCCCCTTTCCGAGGAACTTGATGAGTTTCATAGTACTCAGTTGCCCCCAGGATTTAAACTTGAGTAGTAGCAGTTGTTGATCTAGCACTTGTCCAGTAGAGTGCATAGAACATGTTAGGCGGTAGTGATAAACCAGGATTTTAACAGCAGTACTCAGAGTCAAACTGGCAGGGCTTAATGCAGAGTGTTCTGGTACTTGCATAGTGGAGTAGACACTTGACGGTAAGAAGTAATGAGCAATGAGGATGTTTGCAGCAGGACTCAGAGCTAGATAGGCAGGGGTAATTACAAATTAATGAACAGGCCAAGGTCTGGGGCAGGAGAATAAAGCAGAATCCTTTAAGCAAGCCAGAGGTCAGGGCAGGCAGAGATATGTATGCAGATCCAATTAACAAGACAATTGTCAGGAGTGCAAAGGACAGCAGAATCCCTTAAACAATCCAGGTCAAACACTGATAACAGAATAGGTCAGTATACAAGACACACTAGGTCACGCAGAAACTATCACCAGCATTGGTATGTTGCCAGGAAGAAGTATATAAAAGCAGCAGCACCAATCGGAAACTGCAGGACAATTAGTTGCATGTGTATGGAAAGTAGCAGCACAGCTGAATCTGCCAGGCTGGGAGGAGAAGAGATATTTACCTCGCAGCAAGCTGAATCAGTGAACTGCAGGAATGATCCTACACATGGTTGCAGCAATAATGCATAGATGACAGATTAGATAAGCAGCAGAGAACCTATTTCTTAACAGTCTGTTCATGTGTGTACTGAATAAATATACCCTTTCTTGTAAGTACAGTATTTGTTATCACATCCCTTTCACATTTACGCTGTCATAAGATTGTATTGGGATTAACGGTCTCTGGGGTAGACAACTACACTTCTGCCAGATAAATCACACGAGTACAGTGCTTCAAGTTCAATAGCCTCAGCTAGTTTTTATTCACTAGCTTGTAAACAAAACGTAAACAAAAATCCTTGCCATCTGACTATTAACTAATACAGAGTTATTCCCTCTTTAAAGTGAAGGGCCTAGTATCCCTCACTTAAGCCAAACAATGTATGTTACAGATCAAAACTGCAGTCTCTCTCAGGACCCTTCTGACCTCCTCCACAGACAATAGGAGACTCATTGAACTGCCTAGCAGCGTTTCAGCAGTACCTTGCAGGTGTAACTCCTGATTAGTCTCCTGTGAGAGAGGCATACCAGAAGACACAGACTTGGCCTTATGTATAGAGCCCACCCTTCTCTCTCCATACATAACACCAGATACCCTTACCATATTTTCCTACAGCTGGGAAACACATTGAGAAGCTTTTTCCCAGACACAAACAATCACCCTGGTGTTGTAAAATATGAATGTCAAGAATTGAGGAATTATATACCTGCCATTCACTTCTTTCCCAGTGCTTCTGTCACAACGCCTATACATACTGTTTGCACCAGGGAAAACTTTTTTACATATCTCCATGCATTGCACCTGTTATTGCTGGCTATAGAACTTTTATGGCCAGCAAAAAATAACAAAAAAAAGATAACATTTCCTGCAATTCAGGTGACTGAAATTACTAGCAAGGGTTAGAATTATATTAGGAACAAGATGAAGTCAAACCTTGATTACCAAAGACTAAAATTAATAGTTAAGAATAAAGTGGAACATTTTTTCAACACTTTCCTGAACTCCTGGAAAACTGTTCATATCTATACATATTATTTAACACTATTGCAAATATTGGTAGAAATATTTTAGTTGTGACTTACTGAATTACTGTGAATTGAAAGAACATATTTAGTGGTTACCTCTCCCTGCTTCCTGTATTTTCATACAGTTTGCAAAACAGTTTTTATAGAATGTATGGATGGAGGCTGAAACGTGATTTTCTGGACATCTTAATATTTTTTATAAGGATATCCTTGAGCTCTGTCCTGCATTGACTTCAGACTGTTATTGTGTATACCGAGTAAAATTGTGATGTCTATGCAGGAAAATACTTCAGGACATCTCAACTGTGGAAAGCAGGGATATCCCGGAAATTACCTTGCAGTTTGTTTCAGGTTGTGGTGCATTCTTATTATATAAATAAATGATGATGATGATGATGATTCTCCAGCACTCCAACCGTGTGTCGATGTCTGGAAGGTGTCAATTGAAAAGATGCTAAAGAGAACCATACAGGACAGTAAGTAGAATGTGTAAAAGAAAGACCACTTATACTGCACGTTCACCTAAAAGAAAAGGTAATTGTATGGATATTGTCTTTAAAATTGCTCTTTTTCTCACTATATGCTTCTTAAATCACAGATCATAAAGCATCTAAGGCAGTGATGGGCAAACTATGGCCCGCGGGCCAGATCCGGCCCACTTAGAGGTTCTATCTGGCCCACTAATATTTTAAAAAATTTCATTAAAATATGCATAAAATTATTAGGGCCGACCCTGTGTGTCAGAACCTTCATTTTTATGCCTTCCCAGCTATTTCTTCCATTACACTTCATCCTACTTCCTAAAAGGACACTTCGTATGTCAATCACTCAAACACTTGCCAGCCCCCTAATGGCTGAAAGTCATGTGAGAAGAGATGGGCTGGGCCATATACTAAGGCGGATTTCGATTGGCTGCTCTGTTATCAGTTAGTGGCTCCCAAGAAAGACGGATATGCAACAACCTGCTGAAATAAGTGCTGTGTCTGTACGATGGCTGCACTTATAGAGGTAACACTGCTATATAACACCCTCCCGTCCCATTCCAAAAATTTGTATTATATATTTCGATATTTGAGTTTTTTAATAAATTATATTGGCCGCCTAAAGTTTTTCTTTTTTATTTGGCCCGCTCCTGAAAAAGTTTGCCCATCACTGACCTAAGGCTAGATATGAAGAAATCTTGACTTGCTGTGGCTTAACTTTCACACTAAAAAATTCACAGTGTTGCAGCTTGTAAGTATTTTTTTTATCTCACACTTATTCCTATAAAGCATCTGCAATCATAATGCAACATCCGTGAGGATCAGGCACCTTCCTGCTTAGAGAGTTGCTATTAAACTTGCTAGGGGGCCTTATCTAATATCACTTTTCTTTGCATTAATTTTGTGACTTTTGTGACTTTTCACATATTTTATCAAGTCCAAAATGTCTCTTCATTCAACAATGTATATTTTAAATAAATACCTTTGAATTATTGGCCGATACATTGACATTACATAGCAAATATATTTGGTAAACATGAAACATCATTTAGGTCTGTCATTGGTTGAAAGTGAATGCTTTAAATTGTTGATAGAAAAAAATGCCTTGGGCAACTGAGCATTTCAAAGTAGGAGATACACAATGACTTTAACTACTCTTGAGTTTAAAATACCTGTTGTAAAATTCTTATTAGCTTCTAGCTGTCTCTAAGGAAAAACACTACTAGAATGTATTCATCTTGAAATCTGGGGTTCTTTAGATTCAGCAAGCTTGTAATCTTACTCTGAGATATATATGCCTGAAACATTAGACAAAAGCTTCTCTATGCTGTATATTTTTTCAAAACCAGAAAACTGTTTTTTATTATCATATGTAAATAAATTACTGCTCTTATGACTTTGCACAACTG